>NW_010158947.1:0-66668 GCF_000695765.1 Mesitornis unicolor | reverse complement strand
ATTTAATATTATATTACTACTATATTATTAATTTCTGTTAATTATATTATTATATTAATTTCTGTTACTAGTATCTTTTTTGGAGGAGTGGCTTGTTACCTCTGTTAGGATTATTCCATCCATCCTGCAACGTATGGAACAATAATTTTATCTTGTTCAGTGATACTATGCAACTTGTTAAATGCACAAGTGATGTGGTGATATGCAGGCTTCCTAATAATGATGTCAGTAACATAAGAAGAGGTCCTTTTTGACACTATAAATAAAAATGACAGTCCACTTAGATTCTTTGCGTGGTTTGTCAGTTCCAATTCTCATCCATGTTTCTAAGTATTCTCAAACATGTCAGGATCACAGCATGCTTTGAATAACTTACAATGTATGATTTAAAATCTAACAGAATCTGATGGAGATCTGCACTCCAAACTCACTGCACCTTGTGCTTTCAGTATCAGCTATGCAGAAAAAACTCCTGACTATACATGGGCCTGTATTTTTTCCTCACTGATTTATACACATGGAACATTGATATAAAACTATTTCAGAACTGATCAGCAGAGTGTTTCCACTCACATTGCACTAACTTCATAAATGTTAGCGTAGCTGCAGCATAGTTAGGTAATAGGACATTGCCCTCTGTGTCCTTGAATTTTTACCACATTATTACCATCAGTAACAATAAGATATTTTGTTTCTGACATTGAAGGCATAAAGAGACTGTCCTTGGCAGCATAAACCATAGACTTTCCCTTCAACTGGTCTGGGAAATAAACTGGAACATATTTTTCAGAAAGAAACCCAGACTTGATTTATAAAGTCTAAATAATGGAGATGCCAGCGCATGCCTTGGTAAGGTGTTTCAGCACCTGTTTTATTCTCAGGGATGAAGAAGGTGTGACTTTCGTGTCATTATTTTTGCTGATGCTAGATATTGTGGTATCTGAACATGCTAGGTACTGCAATGATGCTGAATATTGTCTAGTAGATTAATTAAGCCTTTTCTTTAGGAAAAACTCAGTGTTTTGCTTCTTTAAATCTGTAAAAGCTTTACCAGCTTTTACAAAGCTTTCCTATTCTTTTTTATTAATTCTTAACATATTAAGAAATGACAGTAAATTTGGTATATTCCATTTGAATAATTATTTTCATTTGACTTTGAAAAACCATCCAGAAATCATCCTTAGACTGTCAGATACTTATGGTTTGAGTAAAGAAGGTCCTTATACGGGTCTGAAAAGGTGCTGTACTTGCTTATTCTTTTTTTATTACTTTATTGCTACAAAATCATATTTTGAGGAAAAAGTTTAAAGAGAGAAGATAATTTTTAAAATGTCTATAATTAATAATCTCTTTTCCACATAAGGGTAGTTTTAGCTACATTTTAATACAGCTTGCTTTGTAAGAGTAAAGCTCAGAATTACATATACCACAAGTCCCTTGCAACTGTCCAAAAAAATCACTAAGTTCAGAAAAATCTAAAGGTAAGTATCACCTGTTCAATGGCCCAGGCTGCCCAGAGAGGTTGTGGAGTCTCCTTCTCTGCAGACATTCAAAACACGCCTGGGCGCCTTCCTGTGTAACCTCATCTGGGTGTTCCTGCTCCGGCAGGGGGATTGGACTGGATGAGCTTTTGAGGTCCCTTCCAATCCCTAACGTTCTGGGATTCTGTGATTCTGTGAAGTATACCTTTAAAATAAACATGAACTTCTTAAAGTAGGCATTATTATGGCACCCAAACAATCAAATGTTTCCCTCATGAATAATTTAATAACCCAAGGGTTTGTTTTCTTAACACTTTCTAAGCTGGCTTGTGTGACACTAACTTCAGTTAAATGTTGGATTTCCCTTCCCTACCACTCATAGGAGTGAAGTCAAGCTGCCTTTGGAGAAGAAAAAGGTTGGGTTACAAAGAAGAGGGGCAGACAGAAACTGGTGAAGCGGGATTAAAGCAGTAAGTTTTCAGGTTCATTTTAGTAGAAAAGAGTAAGAACTGGTAGCTGTTTCTAAGCAAGTTTTCTTCAATTTTCCTGCTGCTGCTAATTCTGTTATAGCAAGTAATCCAAATATACTGTCTGCAAGAGAGTTGAGTGAGTTCTAATTATATACAGGCTTTCCTGAAAAATACATTATTGTAATATTAAGATTTGAAAAAGGTAATGAGTTGAGTAGCCTACTTCTGTAATTTAAAAAGAGATGCATTAGTTATTTTACAAGTTATTTTTTCATTTTTCCTTGAGAATGGAAGACCACTGAATTTTTTATGCTAAAAAAAATTGAAGCATTACTGTTTTTGCAACACTCAGCTCAGTCTCAGTTGTAAACTTCCAGATGACAAGTTGCCTGTTTCAGAAAGGAAAATGGGGAATGAGAGATTTGAACAACATCCTCATTTTAATTGAATGGGATTCAGTGCTATCTGTATTGGCTGATGATGTTCCAGTTCTGCTCACCCACCTGAAACAGTTACCAGACAACACTTATCTTGAGGATACCTTAAACATTCATCTTGCCTCTTTTCCTTTTCCTTGTAGTTTGTCTTTTGAAAACTTGAACCCAAATGACAGAACTAAACAGGAACAAGCCAGTGTCAAGGCATAGGAAGACTCCCCCAGAACTGGAGAGCAGATAGGGTTGCGGGAGCAAGGCAGCTGAGTTAATGAGGGCAGCGTGCCAAACTGGCACCTCAGTGCATACTGGTGTTGGAGAAATTAACTGCCTGGATAGAATGAAATTACAGTATCCAAGCAATAACATTGCAGCAGCTAGCTATTTTGGCAAATGGCTAATTAGATGAACTATTAATTTATTAGCGTGTCAATGAATGGACTAGTTCTGATTGTGCTTGGTCACTGTTGTGTATCGAAGGTTCTTCAGATGAGTGAATTAAAAAGTGTTAAGAGACTTATGGACAGATGAGGGTTAGAATATCCCTGGTAATGGGTGGAATTTAGTTACTGAGATTTTTTTTAATTAATGAACTCTGGTATAACTCTGCTTTTGAATATGTACTCTGCTTTAATGTCTTAAGACAGAGCATACTGAGGTTTGCTGTAATTGTAAAACTGAAATGCAAAGTTAGAAAGCTAATTCGAGTAAAATTAGCTTTATGACATAGATGAAGCATTCATAATGGCAAAAATGGTCTCTGCGACGTGTGATGGTAGGTTGCCTGATGACTTCAGCGGAAAACTGAAAACTCTGTGCTCTAAAATATCGTTGTATTATTAAGAAAGGTTTGCTTTCAAACCTAAATGTAAAAAAAAATCTAAAGTATGTGACAATCACATTTTTCTTTACTTAGACACAATTTTGAACAGGCATCTAAAACCCTTGCACTCTGTAATCCCAGCTGTGAGCTTGCCTTCAGCCTCCCTGGAGATTTGCTGCATTTGTACTTAGGCATAGACACTAATGTTTATCGCTATATATTTTTTATTTCACAAGTAGTGTAGCTGTTGCGAAGCAAGCAATATAACAATAGTATCTGCAAAGGAAAGGGGTATTTTATAATATTCTGTCTGAATTTGATTCAAAGAAATTGATGAACAGGTCTTTGAAATGTGCTTATAGCAATACCGGGCAACTGAGAACTATGATCCAGCTAAAAAGAAAATCAATACAATGTGAATAATAATTACGGTGAAATATGATTTTAAAAAACTCAACATTACACAGTGGATTGTAGCTTTTCAATGCACCATTTTTAAATCCAGTGTGTTCTTGTGATTTACAAATAGGAAATTATACATGCCCTAAATTAATTTTGAAACTGATACTGTACTTGATGGTAGTAATTACAGTTCAAAACTGTAGCATGGTGAGGATAAATCACTTTTCTTGTTCAAGAGTATTCTGTGGCACCACTATGTTTGAACATTGTATAGTGATATACTTCAAATTTAATTTAGGTTCTAAACAGACTCATTTTAGACTAGTTGTCTCTTCATGTCTCTATGTGATTCATTTGTGTGTGGCACAAAAGTCCTTGAAACAGGAGAACTACTGTAATAATCTTTTTTCAGAATTCTTTTAAGTGTGAAAATGAAATACACTTGCCTGTGGATATCCTCTTTTATTTCAGCGTTTCTGTCCTGTATAGGCTGGACATCTGCTGTCACTTAGCAGAAGGTTAATGCTAGTGTTAGAGGCAAATATAATCGCAAATGTGTGAGAGTCACTTCATCGTTCTACCTTTCATCTGGGCAATGTGTTTCTGTGTTAATGCAGAGCAATGATATTCCAAGATGTCTGTATAGCTTGCTTAATTATCTCAATTTAATAACTTTTACAAGTGAAGTGTGTGCTCTCTTCTGTCACCTCGGAGAAAAGGCTCAGGATGGAATGGCTGATAGGTAGCTGACTTTCAAGTAGATCATTCTGAGCAGCCAGTATTTGTAATAGATACTTTTTTGATAATAAAAAGATGAAGTATTTTATATGTTAACTTTTCATTTTTTTTTTTAAAAAAGGTTAATTTATCTCATTGTCTAAACTGAAGAGCAAAAAACGTGACAGAAAAGAACAGATGTATGCGTTGTGTGTATAGTCACATATTCAAAGTACTACTGAGGTTTCTATCAAATATTCATTCCCATCCATGTTTACAGCTTTCACAGTGGTGTTTTCCAGTAATTATGTCCTTAGTAGTAAAATCTGGACTGCTGAATTGTATGCTTATATTATTATTAGCTTCTCTTGCTATATAGGGAGTTCTGTAGTGGATAGTTTAGACTGTTTCCCACTGGTTGTTGTCCTCTCTGACTGTAGTCAATATGATCTTAATATACTCCACACGATATGATCTTAACACTCCCCCACATTTGTGAGCATTGGATTTAGATCAGAAAGGCATTACTATGTGGAGACTACTGTTGCATATTTCAAGCTGTTTTTTTAACTGCTAATACAAAGATAAATGAAGGAATTATTAAAGAAAAATGTGGAAATACTTTTCTATAGGTTTTTAGAAAAACGGTTTTCAGCTATTTGATTTTTTTCTCCAAAGCTTATGTGATAGAGCATCATACCTCCACAGTAAATACCTACTCTGTGCATGTGTTCGTTTGTAACTTCTGCCACTTTTTCTCCTTCATTTTTCCACAAGAAGATAGAGAGTGATACAGAAATGAAAAGGTAGAAGATCGTTTGAGAGAGCTTCTGGGAAAAAAACATTTCTGTTTCAAGGAAAGATTGCCTTTAAACAGACTATGCTGCCAGTGATGTGAATTAAGTATGTTTTCTTAAAAGGTTGTGATCTGTTTTGATGAAAATAGGAGATTTTTGATTCCTGTTGGGAGCCCAGTTTCTTCAGTTTAGGTAGTGTCTTGGACTGATGGCACTAAACCATTTCTAGGACTTGAGCTTGGCATCAGTTTGGAAGATTATTCATGGCATGTTGCCATGCAGACTTTAGACTAATTGCTTTTGACTTCTATCTGCTTCCAGAAGTGCTTTGTAGCCATAACCAGTACAGACTGGAGTTACCAGTACTTATAGAGAAATTGGCAACTCTTGCTGTACTGGTCACGCTTGGGTATCTGATCCTAAAGCCTGATACCTTGTCAGAGATCTCATTGCTGTAGTTTTTCAAGTAGAGTCATTGGAAAGAAGGGTAGGATGCTGTAGGAAAAAGAATCCTGCAGATGAGGCCCAAGCAATGAGCTATGTATGAACTAAGCAACATCTTCTGCATGTTTTCTTGCTTTATTTGTGCTGTCTTTGCTTAACAGCTGCCATTTGACTTTTCATCTAAGGACTTCTCATCTTTTACATCTTCACTGTAATGATCAGCAGTTTTCTGGTTTGAAAAATAACTTGATTATTGTTTTCTTACAGGAAAATTAACTACTTATCAGTGAGAGAATTAATTGAGCATCTTCTCCCAGCCTTTTAAGAGAACAATAGTCCTATATCCCTATACAGAAGAGAAATTTCTATGCAACATAAGGCATTAAAGATTTTTCCCCCTAAGCTGTAATGCTGTATGTAGGTATATGTACTAGCCATTCATTGTCATGCTTAGGGAATCTCCAGGGAAACCCTTTCAGGTAAACATGGATATGCAAGGGTTTGATTTGCTCTCTGCAGGTTCTGCGAGGTGCTGCAGATGAGAGTCTCCTCCAGCAGGATGGCAGCTGCTGTGGCTTAGACCTCCCCCTTTGTCTCTTCTGGACTTAAAAACTGCAGTGACTGCAGACAGGCAGCTGCCTTCTTAGTGTGTCCTCTCCAGAAAACATCACGTAGGCCTGCATTTCCAGGGATCGTGCCAGTATCTTACTGACTTTGTAGATGAGGTTCATGGCCTCAGCTGGTTCTCACTCCTCATGCCGGTTGTGAGCATGTGGTGCTGGAAGATAGAGGGGGTCAGAGCATGGTTTTTTACTCTGGAATATGCTGTCAACGCAGCCCACTCTCTCTGTCTTCTGGGGAATGCTTTCCAAATGAGTAAAGAAGTGGTTTTATATTCTTTTGTTTCCAATTTGGGGTACACCAAAGAGTAAAACATCTTGAGTGTTGTCTTAAGTTGTTTGTATTTTTATTCATATTTTCTGTAATATCAATGCATGTGGAATACCTAGTTACACACTGGGAATATCAGTGATCCAGAAGAATACAAAGCTTTGGTGGTAATGCTGAAGTTACTCATTGCCTTCTTACCTTAGGTTGTGACATCAAACTTGAGAAGTATATCAACAGAAAAGTCTAGGGTATGATAAAATGGTATGAGTTAGACAATGTTTTCCTTATTGAGGCCATTAAAACAGAACAGGAATCATAACACCTCTCAGTCAGAAGTGCCTGTGCTCCCAAAGGCACCATTTTCATGTATCTTTTCAAATTTTTGAGGCTTTGGATAGATGAAATCAGTGCATATCTGATTGCACCTTAGGGGAGTCAGTTATGAAGCCACTTTATTTATCCATGCTGCTTTCTCTGTTTCAGCTGACCATAGAGTTTTTAATTTCCTGACCTGAGCTAGCACTTGGCATGGCTGAGTGCTGCTAACTCTCAGACCAGTCCTTCACTTTTTGTAATTTAATTTCTGACTTTCAATACCATAATTATCTTGAGGATATCTGTGTGACTAATTTACAGAGACAAATATATTTCCTTTTTGAATGAGATCATTCAAGTCTATCAGAATATTGGGATCTTCAGGATACAACACAAGGACAGTAATGCATTCTGCCAGCAGTGGCATTTGATAGAAAATTGGAGAATGTATTTTACAAAAATAAAAATTTCTGATGTAACTTTAGTATTTTGCTAATGCTGTCAACAAGATGAATACAATGTTGGAAATTATTCAGAAGTAATGGAGAAGAAAACAGAAAGTAGTTGTCATGTTATTGTATATATCTGTGAATGTCTGCACCAGCTCAAAATGATGACAATATGTAGCAGAGAACCCTAAAGTGTATACAGAAGGACAATAAAGCAGGGGAATATGTGGGATAACTTCTCTGCTAGAAGAGATTAAACATTTGCAGAATCTCCAGCTTGGGGAAAAAAAAATACCGGAGTTCAAATAATGCAATGTTGTGAGTTGCCTGGAGAGAGTGAATGGAGAACAATTGTTATTACTGTTTGTTACAAGATCTAAGGAAGATGAAATAATTTGATATAGCAGACTGATGAAAATTGGCAAAATACAGTGGTGAAACATGTTGCTTAAGCATCTGCTTTTGCTATGGTTGCAGTCAGGATTCAGGGCTTTGGTATGCTCCCACTGTGAGGCTGAGAAGTGATACAATACTCAATTTATACAAGCCCTTAGGAACTGAATGCCCGAGATCATCATGGGAATTTGAGACAGTGCAGTACTTTTAATCTTGGTCTTTCTAAATCCTAGGTTAGAGACTTAGCTGTTGAATTATTTTTTTCTTTGTGTTTTGAAGAAACAAAACGCCCCGAAAATATTTTGTTTGAAAAACAGTCTTTGTTTAAAAGAAAAAAAAAACAACAGCAAAAAAGGATTGGGTGGTTCTGACCACATAGCTGAGCCTTTCAGCCATGTGTTTTTAAGTCACCAGTTCAAGGGTATTCAAACACTGTGCTTTATGCAAGAGGCAGAAACTAAGCCCTAGTGGCACTGTTCATGGCTTGGCTTAGACATCTGTGAACATTCTTCTTGTATAATTCTGGTCTCATCTCTGCTAGCAGGCTGGTTGCCTAGCTTGTTGGGCTGCTCTGGCTATTACTGTCAGAGTAGTATGAAAACCAGGGGCTTAATTCTTAACTGCATTTAATTACAGAGGTATATGAATGGTGTAGAACGTACTGCTGAAGTCTGTAATACTTTGTGTTCCAGGTGATACCATGACACACATGACTGCCTGAAATCAGGCTAGAGCTCTAAAAATGGATTTTAAATATATGAGAGGAAAGATAGGTCAGTGAAATATTAGAACAGATGAAAACAGTGAGTTTGCCAGCTATTAAAACCAAGGAATGTATTTGTACTTGCACTTATATGTCCTATTTGTGTCCTACTGGGAAGGAATTCAGTTTCCAGTCTCATTATTTTTGTCTCAGGGTTAGCAGGCACCTTTCCTAGCAGTACTTTTTTGTAGGTATACGTACTCAGAGTAATGCAAACTTTCCTGTTACATATTGGAGCAGGTTTGTATTTGTTTTGTTTTCACATGACAATGTCTATTATCTTAAAGAAGGTATGAGAAAAACTACAGATTGTTGTTTACTGGTATAAACTCAGTCTCACCTGAATTTATCTTGCAGGACCTTTGTATCTCTGCCCAGGCATTCTAGAGTAGGAGTCTCTAAGGGTACTGAAGAGTCTGGCTTCCCCTAGTGAAAACGTGTGTAAACCCTTACAGCTTCAAAAGTCAGGAAAACATCGAGAGAGGCTAATTTTGCTGACAGAGCCTAAGGCAAGTAATATTTTAAGCATGATCAACATAACACAGTGCCTTTTGATGTCTGATTGTCCATAGGGATCTCACTTCTTTTTACTACAATGTGCGAGAGAATAATTATACAATGATACAAACAACATTTAGAAAGCCTGAAAGATCTTTTTTCCAAGTATTTTTTCCTTTTCTCTTTTTTTAAGTAGAAATGTGAAGGAGGACAGTGGTCCGCCAGATGTTTAAGAAACCAATTCTCATCTTAATTTTAACATTCAGTGCCAAGTATAAATCAAAAGTCTGAATTAGGAAGTGGAGCTATTACTGCATGAATATAGCAGGAAAAGTATAAAAAAAGAACAAAGAAAAGAGACAATAATAAACATTTATAACAACACTATTCTCATACTGAGTATTATCATGCTGACAGTACTGATAATTGACTGACATATAGATGCATGTACTGCTAATTATTGATATACTGATATATATATACACACACACACATTGATAATTGTTGACATATAGTGATAATTATCAAAGAAGTAATTAGATACACTTAAACTTTGGGTCTGACTGGATTGTTGACAGCAAAGACTGAATTACGTGGAAGTTGAAGCCTTTGTTATTTGAGCTAAGAGGTGTAATTCTGTTGAATTAGAAGAAATACGCCAATTATGCAATTTTTTTAATTCAGAGAGAGAAAATATGACCTGAAGTGGCTATGGATCTGTTGTATGGTGCTTCCCACCTGTGAGCAACATACTGCTTATAAGATCATGTGATATCATTTGTATTCACACAAATCACAATTTATAACTGAATATCCTGTTGTCCAGAAAAACCTAAGCATGATATTGCTGTTCAGACACATTATTTGTAGTCTGTGGAGCAAGAAATGTTAGAAACTACTGTAGTAGGTCTTGGTATAGACAAGGTCTAATTTACAAATGAGTTCCCCAACCCAGCAAAGGACTGCAGTATATGCTTTAAGCCAGGGAATAGTTTAATCGTGACATTCAAATTTAAAAAAGACATTAGACACATTATTTAGAATTATGATCATAGTGATTTTGTCCATTGCTCTATTTGTTTTATTAGTATTGTTACTTCATTTGCACTCCTAAGGTAGTTTCTTCTTGATCTAAATTTGCCATTAAATCTTCCTCCCTCCCCTTTTTGGCTTTTCTGCCTTAAATCACTGTGTTGAGAAAAAGACAAGTAGAAGATGGAAACGAAGTATTATCAAATATTCCAAGGTTACTTTGACATCCTAAAACGTTCCAAGATCTTTGGTATGTTGAAATTTGCACTAGAATTTCATTTGAACAGCTATGACAGTTTTATTCAAAAGATAATTATTGTAAGAAGAAAAAAGGAGGGAAAGGGAAAGAAAAGAAAATCTTTGGGCTATAAGAACGCTCTCTACTTAATCCTGTATTTCTCTTGCTTTCTCTGACCCTTGTAGAGAAATCTTCCTCTGAAGTTTCTAGTCATGCTGCCTTCATTTTCACATTAAAGCAGTCCTGTAACAGTCACTATAACAACAACAGCATCTATGAAGAACATTACTATACTGAGAAAAAATTAATTACTACATCCTTTGAGATAGGCAAGAAGAATGTTGTTCCATTTTATTTTTCCCCCCAGGAATTCAGACCCTGAACACCACACAGCTCGAAAGGTTGTCTCTGGTAATCGTAGATTTTTTTAATTTTTATTTTTATTTTGGACTGAAGAGAATTGCCTGATATCTGTGTGGTATGGACTTTGTCTTGTGTTTTAATAAGTGTAGCCTCATTTGAGGAGGAGTTTATGAAACAGATTGCCGGTTATAAAGGAAGGTAAGAAAGGGCAAGATATTATTTGAAAATAGGAAACTGCTCTTATCCAGCACACATGAATGGCTTGCATTAAGCATTTGTAATCTTATACTTCAAGTGGAATTTTCTAGGATACCCTTTTTATGAACATAATTATAAATGGTTGTAAGATTGAGTCTCAGTCACGTAACGGGAGCAAATGACAGAAGGTTTTTGTATTTTTTTCTGAAAATTTGAAATACCTGATATGGCATGGCAAAAGTAAATGTGTTGAAGAAGAAGGAAAATCACTGTTTCAGAATTAATTTTAGTTGCTGGAAATAACTGATCTTTGAAGCACAAAAAATGGTTTATTAAAAAATGGTAAAAAGATATACCAGTTTCCCCTTCTCCTATTATGGGAATTAGCACAGAGTCCATTGCAGCATTTGTAGCATATGGGCTCTCTTGTTCAGGACATTTTTTAAATGTAATTTGTATGTCCATTGCTTCAGTGATAAGAGTAGCTAGATGCTGAAAAACAACATGCAGTGATGTATAGGTTTCATATTTGTGTTAAAAAAAAAGTGATCTTCTTTACACTGAATAGGTAATTTTACCCACGTCTTTACTGCCATGCCACTGTTTGACCCTGTACTTCTGAATATTGTTATTAATCATATCGTAATAAAATCTTCACTCAGACAAGTCCACCACAAGTTTGGGGAAAGTTATCTTGGCAGATTAATTTTTGGCCATCTGTGTTTCTGTGTGTGGGGTGTAAATATTGTCATTGTCAGAAGGCTTTGCAAAAAATGTTAAACTGCTCTTTCATTTTCTTTTATTAAAGATTGCTTTATGGTCCATTAAAACAGATTGCTGCTTGTTACTGAAGACTGCTGCTGCAGTCTTCGTTTACTTGGCTGAACTGCAGCTTGTTTATAGATGCTGTATTCTGTGAGACTGTCTTGTTACACATATTAATCCAGGCTAGGATGTTTAAAGGATGCGGAGGTGGCTAATTCCTATTAGTGTTATCTTTATAATTGTTTATCTAAGGTTTCAGTCTTTACAGAGGCACATAGTGAGATTTCCAGTTTCATGACTGCCCTCCAAGAACTACTTCTGGTTTTGTTCATGTGGGTTGTTGGGGGTTTTTTTAATGTGGTTTTGGTTTTTTTGGTGGGTTTGGGTTGATTTTTTGGTTTGGGTTTTTCTTGTTCTTTTGGGTTTTTGGTTTATTTTAGCTAGATGAGGTGTTCCTGCATGAGTAACAAACTAGAGAAACAATTGAGCATGTGAACCTGGCTCATGGTCAATACTTGTTCGATAGAAGCGTTTTAGTTGGTCTGCACTCCATGCTGTGCCATTTTTCTTTTGGGGGAATTCCATTATAGACCATATTAGTTCACCTAAGAGTGGCCTGTAGAGACATTGCAATCAGGCCTTGAAAAACATCTCGGATAATGATGCACTCTTTTGCACAGGTGACTCAAATTCAAGACTTTCCAGCAGTTTACTTATAGTAAAGTCCTGGAGTGTAAATCAATCTGAGATCAGCAAAGCAGGCAAGTGTTAGTGAAAAATTGTTGCATGTCGGAGTTCTTTATAAACCAGACATGCAGATCGTCCTTTTAGGGTGGATGAATGCTTAGTGCAAATGTTGAACATAACTGAATTTACTTTTACTGTGCCTTAGTTATAGAAATATTACTGATTTTAAGAGTTAGAAAATATTGTATGGTTTTAAAGTCATCAGAAATTACTGGAAGTTGGAGTAAAATGGCTTGTCAGAAAGGAAATGATGAAGGTGGTACTTTGCTGCAATGCTTTGTGTCACCTCACCGCTGGCTGCATCACTGCGAGTAGCATAACAGACTACATTTTTGCGTGTTTAGTATCCATGACAGTAACTGTTTCTTGCATGGTTTTCTAACTGGTACGTTTTGTGATGATTCATGCTGGGTTACATCACTTTTACCATGTTATTTCATTCAATGAGATATGAACTGGCACAACCCGTTCTAAGAGAAGCTGAAAATTTTAGGATAAAACCATTTTCTATGTAAGCTTAGTGATTTGAAGAAAAAAAATGTTTTCTTTTCTTTTTTTTCCAGGAACTGCAGAGCTTTCTGTTCCTGCAAGATAAATTTGGAGATTGCTTTATGATTCATGTCTAAAGTATAGGAGGCAAAAAACAGACTTACTCTCTGTTTATATAATAAAATATATTTCCAATTGGCAGCATATCTGAGTTTAAATGAGACAAATATGTATCAGGATGTAGCAAGTTCTGTATAGAAATGTTAGAGAAGAGGTGAAGTGGAACTTTCTCTTCACTCATAGCTTGCCTTCCTGATGATTTTTGCTCTTTGTGCCTACGTTTGATTGCAAGTTGCATGTGAGCTGTTGCTTTATAAAGCAGCCATTGCAAGTTTGGCTTGATTTACAATTGCAGTGGACTTATGGATACAAAAGCTTCCCATCCACACGAGGTGGAAAAGAACATGAAGCAAGTCCTATGCAGTGACTAGAGTAATTAGTTTTATTTTTTCTGTTAGGTGTTAATTCTGCTGTTAAATGTTAATGCTTCTGGACTTTCTGTTTCTTGCAGGTAAGCTATTCTGTAACCAAAAGGGAATGCAGAAGAATATGTGTCTCACCAGTAGTGATGACAACATACCACAATGTTGCCTGGCTGTTGCTCTTTGCAGCTTTTGTTACAGAGGAGAAGGCAGAGGTGAATGAGAATTAATCTTAGGTTTTACTGACAGGGTAAAGAAGGCAAATGCTACTAAAACTATTCCAAAGTCTGTGTCCTGATCTGCTAGGAACTTTCAGACTATCCCTTATGAGGAAATGTGAGCTGTGAAAGAAATTTAGATTGATTCCCCATACTGGATTTTCTTTCAGAAGCTAGATGTATTTAAATTTATGAAATATCTGGGTACAAGTAAATCCAGAAATTCTGTTGAGTTTATAATGCTCTTCTGAGACTATGCAATTCTACACCTTTAATTTATTCCTTCTAGAGATACATTATATAAATATAAATATCCCTTGTTCTTTGTTAAAAACATTTATTTGATAAGGAAGGGAAAGAAGAGTCTTCTCTTTCATTATTGACAGCCAAGCAGAAAGTGAGTTACTGCTGCTTTAGAAACACCAAGAGGTATGAAAAGCTCTTATGAATATTCTCTTGTCTTGGAGAGATAGTAAACCTCTGTTTCTCTATAGTAAACTCTATATTTCTTCCCCTCCCTTCTTGTATTCAGGATGACAGCCTCATCATAATGCGGATGGGAAATTTGTCATAATCAGAGAAACTCATCTCATGGCTCAAACCCATCCATGAATATTTATTTACTTTCCAGTGGAAATTTCTGTTTCTCGTCTAAAAGAGTTAACAATCTTAAATATCCTTTTCTGACATCTTGATATGTTTGTTCCCTTCTTATTGTAAACTGTATTTTGTTAGCATACTAATGTTATCCCTAGCTGACCTCTTAAGACCGGTATCTTGAAATTTTATTATGCTACCTGGGGTTTAATTTGTCAGTTTGAGGTTGACCTTCATGCAAAGCTGAGAAAAAAAAATAGCCTCTAGCCAGTGCTAGTTTATTTTAGTAAAATTAATTTTTAAGGTCAATCTTTTTCCAGAGCTGTCTTTGTTCCTATGAAAGATTCCATTAGGAGCAGATTTCTGTATTGGATGTTTTGATGTGGTGCTTGACTTCAGTTTTACATTTAAAAAAATATAATTCTTTCACTTACATCTTAATTTCTTTTTTTTGACTAGTAGAATTCAGGTTTTCATCTTGTCACCATTCCTTTTTTCCTCTGACAGTCAAACTTCACCATAATTTGTCAGGACTCCAAAATCACGTGGAATGCACAGTGGTAACCAAAAAGGCTGAGCAGGCTAACATCATTGGCTGTCATTTAATCATTGCTCAGCAGAAACTACAGCAAGAGGATGACTTACCCGACTTCTATTGCCAGTCCCCCACTTTAGATATTTGTGGCCTTCGTCCATGTCTAGCTAAATTGGGAATCTACCTGTTTACTTTACAGGGTACATAGCAGCACAAGGAATTTTCAATTTAGTTTATTCATTATTTATCCATTCTTCATTACACAATCAGTGGACTCTTCCAATTAATATTCCTCTACTTTTTTAAAAAACTTTCTTCTTTTCAGTAGAAATCGGAAGGGTAGGTCTGCTCCCTTATCTCACTCTGAAACAGGTTGCTCAACATTTCTGCTGCAGGATGTTCATTGGATTGCAGTTCCCTTATGATTCCTGGCACTGGGCTGAGATCCTGACTTACGAAGCTAAGTGACAAAACTCAGTGCAGTCCAAGACTTTATTGGTTTCTAGAAAGAGTTTCAGAAAAAATGGAATAAATGTGTAATGGGACGTTGCAGCATTCTGAAAAGAATTCCCAATTCAGAACAAAACCTGAAAACTCTGTAGTGTGTTTGAGAATGCAAGTTCGAAAAAGAAAATAAAAGTGTAGAAGTGTTGCATTTTCAATAGTATCAAATGCTATGATAAAACCTGACTCTAAATAAAGCTTTGTTTTCTTCAAGTGAATTACTTTTATGGGGGATGGGAGGGGGGAATGAAAGTGTAAAATAGTATCCTTTAACAAAGTCATATTTTTAAAATGTTAGCAGATACTAAATATTTCCCTAAGGTTAAATTTTTGTTCCAAAGATACCTTTTGAACATCCTGCCTGGATACTGCCTAGGGACAATAATGTAGAGAGTAGTATGTATAGATTTATTGATTTATTTTGGAAATCACTAGATACAACAAAGTGATAGCTCTGTTTTCATAATATTTTCTTTGTCTTTTTTTGCATCCTGTTGGATATTCTATCAATATTCAATCTTTCATACATAAATTTTGTCCATTGTGTTTTATTCTTACTGTTCATATAGTGCCTGCAGTTCTATTATGTGATGAATAATTTTCACCCTATTGGTTTTCACAGTATAATCATCATTTAAAATAGGAACGATTCTCATTATCATGTTTTGCTCATAGTTAGTTTTAATAACAAAATATACTGGAATAATTTCATTATCACCACTGAACCCTACTTGTATTTTTTATGCCTTGTTTCCTTACCAATTAAATTTATCTAAAAACTACATGTAGCCACCACAAAGGTGGTTCTCATACTAAATGTGACATTAGTCAACATAAAAGTGTTATGGACTGCCCCATGAAGGAACATTACAAAAAGCAAATTTCACCATGGTCATTAGAGGTCAATGGAGCCTTGTGAAGTGAGCCTACATTTTACTTATAACTTGCCAGAGATGGAATAGAACTCAAGGAAGATTTGTAAATTAATATTTATTAATGTCACACTTTCATATTTTATTCATGGTTTATTCTACAAATGTAGGAATATGATTGGTATTCTGCAAGGAAATTTGAATCAGCCAACAACATAGCAAAAGCTGTCATAAAATTCGCCAAATGTGACTTTTGATGTTAGCACAATTTCCATATAACCTTTTCAAAATTATCAGTACTGTTATGTTAGTAATTTATATAAAATCTATTTCTGTGACAACTGAAGAAAAAAGAAAAAAACAACCAAGCTTGGAAATGAACTTTTTTATAAGGTATTTTATTTCCTCAGAATATCAGGAAAGACAATTTTCCCCGTGTAGTCAGTTCTATTCCCTCCTAAGTTTACTGATCACTTGCAAAAGGATCCAAATGAGCTCACTTTGGGGTGAAAAACTCTTGCTAATGTAAATTACTGTTTAGAAATACCTTCCTTTTCAGAAAGAACAGATGTCAAACATTATTCACAAAGATAAATAAATTTGCCTAATGGCAAGTTAAAAAAAAACAACCATGATCTTTTCATGAGGTTTGTGTATTCCAATATATAGTTATAATGTGCCATTACACATTATATAGAATTTTATTATTATAAATGGGCAACATTATGTTAATTGCTACTGCAAGACTGAAACAAACATAGGATAAATATCAGATGAAAAATAAAAATTGTGATGATGCCAAGTTAAAAAAAGAACTCCATTCTGCTTTAAGATGCAAATTTGCAGTTTACAAATGAACTGCATGTTACCTATCTGCTCATGCACATATCTCTTTTATAATAGTTAACATGGATCCTGATCTCTCTAAGGTTTGTATAGTGCTTCTTTGAATAAGATGGTTTGAAGTCCCAGGAGGTCCTAGTTTTCATGATCTGTAAAAGTAATTGCAGTTTAAAATGTTTACAGGCAGATAAATGAAATGATGGAATTAGTGGCTCCTCACTGTTTACTGTCTTTTATGTAAGGAACCTCAAATTTTGGCAACTGAGTAAACTTGGAATTCTGTGCAGACTTTTGATGCCCAACCTGAGATGCAAGACTGGGCTCAGAAGAAAATTAATTTATATCAAGAATTCAGAAGGCAAGATTCCCTTTAATCTTTGGAGCATTTCGCTTAAACTGGGGGCTTGTCTTCTCAGCAATTAGCATGGATGTTATTTGTAATGTCTACTAATTTATATCAGTATGTTTGATGGTAAGTTCCTCTCGTGGGGTGTGAGTTCTCACTAAAAAGCATTCTTAAGGAAAAAGGTCTTCTGCCTTCTCTGAATCTTTGAAAAATCAATTTTCCTAGTAATTTTTGTGGAACTGAGTTTATAAAATGAAAATGCATTGGTTTCTGAAATGAAGATGAGATAATTTAATGCTTTAGGAGACCTAGAGGATCCGTAGGGAAACCTTTAAAAAGACATAGGGCTTCGTGTCAGAATAGGGCAAATAACTTTTACACTGTATACTCTTATGGTTTCTTAACAAGTTATTTACCTGGAAAGATAAGCTCTCATAATTTGTGTTAGTTTCTTTTAAAGTCTTTCAGAAACCCAGGCTGATTCTATTATCTTGGTCTAGTTTGGTTTTTTTCCTATCTATAGACTCATTCAAGTAACTGCAATGTATTTGTGAGACAAGATTTTGCCAATAACTTAGTCCTTTTGGAATGCTCAGAGGCAGTTTTAATGAAAGGTTATTGTCAATTGTTCAAACATTTAATATGGTTAATATGGTTCAGACAACTTACTAGGCCTGTTTTCTGTTGGAAGGCTTGTCACAGAAGAAAAGAAATATTGGATTAAAATGTGAGGTTTATTGTCATGGATCCAGATACTGCATTACTGTAGAGAATGGGAATTTTGCCAGTAAATCTGGGAGGAAAGTGTAGGAGTATTTAAAGAGAAAATTCTTACTGAATAAATTTAAAGTAAAGAAATTCAAAGTAAAATACTAGTGTCCAGGTCTGTGATAAGAAGGAGTAGACTCAAACTGCATAAAGGGAAATGCAGGGCAACAGGAGATATTTAGGATTTTTAAGGAATAGATTGTTCTGTCCTTGAAGGATTTTAAGAACAAAGCAGCCTATGCCTGCTGGGGATACCACAGGTACAGCTCACCTTGCTTGAGGAAGGAGGAGCAGAGAGCCACCTCTGGAAGCAGACTGGGTCATTGTTACTGGAAGTGTGGTGAATGGATACAAAGCCTCAATAAGGGATCTGTGCAACTGCAGAAAGCTGTGAAATGTGCATGCAAATAAGTGCAGTGGAGAGATGGCCAATGGCACTGCATGCTGGGGACCAAGCTCTTGCTGCTGTCAATGCCCGACTGGTGTGTCATGACAATAACAACAAATTGTTCAACTCTCTAAAAGTGATAAAATTGCATAGACCAGTATGCAAAGTACCAGTTTGTTTTCACCTTACTTTTTCAGCCTCCAGACAACATGAGATATGTAGTATGGCTGTAGATCTTTTTTTACACAAAAAAAGGCGTGTGACCCATCAAACAAGTTGAAAAACTGATACAGGCTGTTTTTTGAGTTCTTCACTATATTGTTTATTTCTGACATACAGAGCATAGAACAAGGCAATAGAGCTGACCACTTGTTTTTTAATTATGAATTTTCATGTGCTTCTGATAACGGAACAGAAAATTTCCCCTAGGATTATTTTCCACTGTGAGAAAACTGATTGTTTCAACACCTTTTTTCTTTTTTTTCATGTTTCCACTTTTTCTGAATAGTTTTGGGATTCTGACTTGAACTGCACTCAATTTTATATTTAATTTAAGATCTGGTTTTGAGGGTGGTAGAATTATCTGGGAGAGAATTAGTCTGTCTTTGTACTGTCATTCCTTCTGATGGATGGATGCTTGGGTCACCCACACAAACTAGTGAATCTGAATGCGTAATTTCCTGTTTGTTGAGCCAACAACAGTGTCCAACAGTTCAAAACCACTAATAGTCAGATTTTAGCAGTAGTGTTTTGAGCATAATAGTGGCTAACTAATGCTTTATATACATTTATGAAGTAAAGCATACACTGCATGTTAGTGTTGATAATTGTCTCAGGGCTGGAATGGGGTAGTTTCTTGTGGAAATCTTATAGGAAGCTTATAAATAAAATGTTTTTAAACAGTTAGAAAGAATTGTTCCCTTTTTTTCTTTTTTCTTATTTTTTTAACCCAGAAGAACAATTCCTTAGCCTGCTTAAACTCTTAAATCCCTTTTTAGCATGTTGAACATTGTCAGAGGAAATAGAAGGAGATGTAGTTTTAATGTCTGGATGAGGTGGTCAGTCACTCTCTAGGAACCTTCAACAAAACTCGGGCTGGTTTTCTGGCTTCATTAAAATCCTCATGTTCCTCTTTTGCAAGTAGATCAGTCCAGACAATTGCACAGTCATGTATTTAGGCTGCCTCCCAACTTACAAGGGCATCTGCCCATGGTTGCTGTAACAGGGATAATTGGAGCCTCTTTGCTTATCTTTCATTGCAAGAGAGAGTTTGCTTGGAGGAGTGCAGAAATAGAGGAGTGGATGGTACAGTTATCACTATTAGAGGCAGCTTAGTAAGAGGCAGTGACAGACAGAGAGGAAAAAGATGATGTACTAAAACAACATTCTTAGGTGCCTTAATAATTTCAAAGTGAGCAAAGGAGTGTAATGATGATGGGACATTTATGTCAAGATGATAGTGAAATTCCACCCTGTGTAATCAGCCATTCACCCTCCCTGTGAAAAGCAATTGCCAGATACTAGTAGGACTTCAGAGTTCAGTAGTGATGTCAAATTTACTGTCTTTCTATAGAAATACTGCTTCAGTTGTACTGCATGACGTATTCTCCAGCTAATTGCTGTCATGTGTTCCCCATAAATTACTCCACAGCGTGAAACAAAAATCCCATAGACAACTGACCATGGCATTTTGAAGGTATATTATGCTTGAGAGGTGAAAATTGTTGATGTAGTAAGATCAAATATTTTTGCCGAAATGCACCATGTCGGTAAAGGTTTTACTAGAGACATTTCTTAAATTCAGAAAGGAAGGAAGGAAGTAATGATAATACAAAAGCAGACTAATTCACTGTGGAAGGGGTGTCTAGTAGGAGAGAACACCTTTCTGCTGTATAGATCCTGACTCTGTCTAATTTAGAACAGAAACTTCAAACTGAATCTCTGCACACTGCATTTTCCTCAGGGCAGTATAGTTAAGGTGAAGTCTCAAGAGATGGCTGATAGTCCATGACTGAGGATAGGGTTGGACTTCTTTTCTCTCCTGCTTCTCTAAACTTAATCTGTTCTGTGAGCTCTGGTGCTCATCTGACTCCTGGGAATGCCTGCTAGGCTTTCTAAGGTAGAAGAAAAAGACATTAAAAAAAAATATTTAGCTGAATGGGCTCACTGAAAAGTCAGGCAAGTAGCAGAGATGTTGGAAAAGGAAAGGAAAGGGGGCAGTTCAGGCCTGGGAGGATTGGGAAGATGCATTTCTCCTTTGGCAGCAGAAAATCATTGGACTAAAAGTGAGGTATCGTTAGAAAAATCTGCTGATCTGCTCTTTCGTGCAGTATCTCCTATTAGCATGGCCCTATTTTATATAAATAAACAATTAGTTGTCTAGAGAGCTTGTCTTAATTCCAAAAAAGGTGTGATTATGACATTAACCAGACATGTAGGAGAACTTAATTGGTAGACTTTGGTTTTATGACATATTTTAGTGATCTCAGTTCTGTTCCAATAAAATAAATACTTATGTGTATTTCAGATACATTCTTCCTTAATCCTGTTAGTGATCAGGCCAGTCTAGTGCAGGAAGATACAATTTTCTGAGCTAGTTGAGTGATTTTGGCCTATGAATAGGTTCCAGATCTCTGTGAAATACTGTAAGACTGGTACATGAAATGGCATCAGTTTGTCTCATTTCTTCTCTTAGAATTCACATCACTGTACCTGTCTGAAGTTTCATGTTTTTCTGTCTTAATGCAAAGCTATGGGTTTTTGGTCACCTTTCTGCTTTTCAGTGTATCCTTTCCAGATATGTTTTTGCATTTGCACTTTTGTCTTTTTTGTTCCAAAATAATTTGAGATTCATTTATGGTAACAACTGGAATGGCACTTGTTTACATGAGACTGCTGACTTACATTGCTTTTTCTGATTCCTCTTAAATGTAACATAAGAAATGGGATTTTTCCTTTCATTTATACCACCCTGTTCAATGCTGTCATGGGGGAATTTTGGTGGGGTGGCCACACAGACAGAACCACGCCACTGAAGGACTAGAACCACAGAGGACTCTAAGTTACTTGAGGAGGAAAAAGCTGTTGAGATAACATGACTCTCCTGTTAGTCTAAATGCGTCCTGGAGGCTTTTGTCAATCTATGGTGCTCTTGTGAATAAATCATACCCCAGGCCCAATACTGTAGATACTCTATCATGACATTTAAGCCTAGATGAGATGCTGAGGCCAGCTGATAGCAGTGGATGCTGAGTGAGATCAAGTCTAACTCTACACTGTGGAAAGATGGGCTTTTTCACTTCTTGCCCCCATAGGGATTTGTAGTGATCCCTGCTCTGCTGAGGTGAATTAGATAGATACTACAAAGATTGTATTTTACTAATTTGTTTTTGCTTTAGTATTTATAAACCACAATCTGCTCTGAAATGCATGACCACTTCTTTCACTGAAACAAATAGAGATACAGAAAATGTTTTGGGACAAGAGTGATGTAAAGTATTTCAACTCTGAACTTGCAGACTCAGTCAGGATTCTTTCACTTTGCACTGTTTCATTTTCTGATTTCATTTTTATGTGCAGGTCACAGTGGTGTGAGTGACCTGAGAAACATAAGGTAGTTGGAGGATTTGACTCTGGGAGGTTTGTTGCAACAGGGACTGCATGATTTGGGCTACTTCCTTTTAGAGAGTAATCACTAAGTTTGAAAGAAAAAAAAAAAGCAGCACCATTTTTGCTTACTGTATAGAATCATAGAATGGTTTGGGTTGGAAGGGATCCTAAAGATCATCCAGTCCAACCCCCCAGCAGGGACACTTCCCAGTAGACCAGATTGTGTGAGGTTATCTTAAAACATAATGGAAAACATGTAAAAGAAATGGTGAAACAGTATAGTGTTTGCATTGACATGAAATCTATGGTCAGATGATGAAGAGAGACCAATTTCTCAGCAGCCAAAGAACCAACGTACTTAAAAGCACATTATGACTGTTGTAAGCTAGTTAACACAGGTTATAAAAGAGCTAATCCCCTTGAAACTTAATGTTACTACATATAATGATTTTTTTTAATGTGGTCTGCCTTCTGGTCAGGTAATTAAAATAAATAATAAACTAGTAGTTAATTGTCCATTGTGGCCACTAATGCAGGGATTTCCACTTTCATTATTAATAACATGCTCTTTGCTCATCATCCTGATTATTTTTTTTCCGTCCTGCTTCTCCTTCATCCCACTTGCCACCTTAGTTTTTCTGCATTTTTGATAGCACAAGTTTTCACTAGTCTCCTATTTTTTTGACATTATCTCCATACTATAGTGCTATTGATTGTCCACCTCTTCCAGTGGAACAATTGCTATTGCTGCCTTTTGTTTGTATTCCCTGGTAGTTGTCACATTTTTTTCTGGCAGGTAATTACCGCAGATATGTCACTGGATATCTCTTCTCCTTTTCCACCACTGTGCTTTTTAAAGAGTGCTGCATAATAAAATCTTTATTTGTAGACTTCATTGGGCCCTATAATAGACCTCCAGGACTGTGATTCACAACCTGTGTGCTGGAAATTTCCACAGGGCTGTTCTTAACCTTCTCTACAAAGCCAGAGGGTTGAGGAAAGGGAATACAAATTACAACATAACAAAATGAAAAGGTCCTTTTTCCTAATTTAATCCAGAAGTGTTACATACTGTGTTTATTAGTGCAGACCACTGCACATTATGGTGGAAATGATTGCACTTGACAGGGTGGAGGAAGACAAAAAACTTCTCCCTTTTAATATTTTCATAAATAACAAAACTGATCATTGATTCTGTTTCTGACTTTGCCCTAGCTTTAAATGTAGTAAGCCTTGTGTATGCTGGTTGTGGAAGACAAAAAGCTTGTCTAACCTTTGTGGTCTTGGAGGGTGTTCGGCTTGTTTGCTTTGTTTCTTGAGGTTTTTTTGTTATGGGTTGCTGATGGTTCAACTATGCCCTGATGTGAAGAGGCTCAAAGCTCCTCTCACACGGGTTACCCATTGACCTTTCTAGTGGCCTGGAATATCAAGACTATAATGGGGTCCTTAATGTGAACCATTTCTCATGACTGTGCCATTTAATGAGCATATCTTTCTATAGGAGTGTCAGTTTAAACAGAATTTATATCTGCATGTGTGTTTCAGCCTTCTGAGCTTTGCTAGTACAATTGGTTGTGCAGCTGTATTTGAAAACAAATATGGCAAAGACTTAGGGTTGATAGAAAACAAGCTAGAGAAAAAGGTTATCCCAGATCTGTTACATATCTATTTTCATTGCACAACTGCAGAAATTCTTGTTCAAGTAAGAAGTAAGAAAGAATATACTTTGTGGGATGGAGATTGAAGTAATTTTCACAGATGCTGCAGCTAAAAATAAAGCTGGTAAAACTGCAGTTTTCAGTCATTAAGAAAGGGTGGTGTAGTACATGCTCTGATGATTGCACATACCCTTTGGTTTACCTTTGGTGGAGTGGTGTCCCACTGTCCACAACCAGTATACATGAGTAGCTTTGAACAGTCACTGTGACAAAGCCAGAGGTAAAAGTTTGTTATTTCTTACTTACACATATTCAATAATTTCTACATGTGTTCCTGGTGCTACAGATCGTCCATACTACAACACCTTAGTGCCAGCACCCTTTGTTTACCCTAGAGTAAAAAACCCAAACATTTATCACTTGTGTTAGTGATTAAAATACAAAAAAGAGGGGAGGAAGAAAAAGAAATCTTTTACCAACAAGATTTTGGGCCATTAAACGTAAGGGCTTGTGTCATCCTTTTATTTCATAAAACCTTCAATTTTTCACAAATTACTATTGTAATTAGACTTTGCTTCTCTGATCTGAAACCCGATCTTCTGAAGGGAGACATAGCTGTGTTATCAATTGACAGGTTCAAACATAAAAAATAAGATAATGAACATTGCAAAAAGTAAATGAAGCATACATAATACATGCAAGATTATATATAATTTTGTTAAATTAATACACCGTGTCTTAAAGGTAGCAGAAGTACTGTGAAATGTCTTGATGAAATAGAAAAAGAAAATGTTTCATATTAATGCCATTCTAATGGAAAACCACTTAGAGCAAATAACTGCAATTTGCATTCTGATCCCTGTTCTGTGAAGTGGCTTATCAAAAAGAAATACTCCATTACTTCTCTATGAAAGTTCTAATTTTGAATTAAAAAATACTTTTCAGGTGGATCATTAGAACAAATTCAGTCCTTTAAAAGCCTGTCTCCCTTATCAGAGTGCAACTTGCAAAAATGCATTTTAAACAATTTCGTTCTGTACATGACAGGCAAATTTCTATGTTCAGGGGTAATTATTTAAACTTGTGAGATGCCTGCCCATTTTTTCCCTTTCTGCACACACACACACACACTAAATTACTTCAGGAACATCTGTGTTCTGTTCAGAGAAGATTTTTAGAAGAGATTTTTTATAAAATCTGGCCACAAAAGTGAGTTCTTCAAAAAAAGTGTGCAGAAACATATTAGTGGACACAATATGACAGCTGATATGAGCTTAATAATTACTTCTTCTTTATTTATGAGCACATTAGAAATTTATGCAGTTCAGTTCTTAGATAGACTTTATGTCACTGAATTCTCACTCAGTGTGGTACTGTCAAGTAACTCTGCAGATTGTCTTTCCTTCCCTTTTTTTTCTTTTTTAATGACTAGTGATTTTGGACAAAAGACTTGATTTCAGAGTGGTAGGAAGGTGACGATTTAGATGGGTCTGATTTGGAGAAGGGAGATAATTAGCAAAGGATGTTGGCCTTAGGAAAACTGCAGATGAACACCCAAACTAATCAGGGTAACTCTGCATGTGAAGCTTAACAAAGCAGGTCTAATTCATTACGGATTGTCTATGACATGGAACATTTTAAGATTTATGTACCATGCTGCAAGAACAACCCCAAGTAGTCTTTATTCCAGCTGCCTGTATTTCTAAGGAGCTGAAAACCTGATGTGCTCACCTAAGGGCAAGGGCTGGTTATTACCATCTCTGGTTTTGACAGGCATCATGGTTTAAACAAGTTTTTACCTTTGGAACTAATGAAATGGTGGATAATCACTAAACATGAAAGTGAGAAAATCAACCAGTTTAAATTAATTTCACTCATTATTGGTAGGCAGCAGTGGAATGTAGCAGTCGATATTTGCTTTGATCTTACAGCACAGAATAATGTTGTTGATTTGTTTACTTTAATGCCTAACCTATTTGTGATGCAACAAATCTTACCTGGTCTTTCTAAACTAAAATATGGTTCAGCCAATGCATAAAACACTTTAAATGCTTGGCTTCTGTTGATAGCACTGTAATGAGGTTGGAAATGTACTTATCTGTAGGCATTGTATAAAGCCTAAGTATAACTGTCAGGGTACCAGCAATTGCTTTGGAAAACAGATTTGTGAAACATTTAGGGCGCTGCTGAATGCTGAATCATTTCTACTTTCTCTGTGAATGATTGCTGGAGACTTCACTAGAGCAGCCAAGTGGCCTGTTTTATGGTAGGAGAGACCTGTGGCTCAGCACAGAATGAACTTTTCTGTACCAAATTAATGACTTGTGTACAGCACGCTCACCTGGGAGAAGCTGTGTAATATGGGCTAAGCAAATGCAGGGAACCAAAACATGTCCTAAATTAATAACCATGCATCAGCTTCAGACTTAGAAGGAAGAAGGGTGGAGAAGGAAGGAGCAGGAGCAGGTGATAGGTGATTTGGAAACTCTTCAATAGAACAGTTTGAAATAGTTTCTTAGAGAAGCCAAATTTAGATGCATCTCATGTAGTCTTCTCAGTTTAGGGTCACAAAATTTACCAGAGCCTTTGTGAGCAGCCAGGAAGAAAACAGTCATATGGTTTGAAAGACAATTCACACCACAGTGACAGCTTCTTGCAGAAACGACTGACATTATTTAAAATACACAGTCAGAAATGCATATCACCGGGGCTAAAATGTGTGTGCCTCCTCATATCTTTAAATATGTGAATATTTGTGTGGAAGGATAGCTTGAAACCTCTGTGAGTGATTTAATAAGTGCCCGATTGTCCTGGTTTCTCTGGGATAGAATCAGTTTTCTGTTCAGGAAAGCTGCATTTCTGCAGTAGTTGATGTAGTGGAAACAAAGTTGATAAGACACTCTGTTTTCGTTTTCAGCCAACACTGGTATGCAGTGAGCAAGATCTTTAGCAGTTTTGAGTTAGCCAGGTGCAGAAGCTGTGAGGAGCAAAAGCCAGGGCAGATGATCCAAGCTGGCCAACAAGATTATTTCATACCATAAATGTCACACATACTGTAAACTGAGGAATTTGTTGGGGACATCTCTCTCTCTTTCCTCGATGGTGACTTTCCCCACAAGGTCTCGTCTGTCATTCTGGATTACACTGGGCCCTATTAACTGTTAAGTACCAACCCACTAGTGACATTTCAGTAATACAGAGTGTTTCTCTCAGCTGCTGTGTACAGTGCAGGCTGTGAATAGCATCCTTCTTTTCCCTTGGCCCAGGAAGCATCTCACAATTGCAGCCTCTGCTTTCAGATGTCTTGGATCATTCTTCCCACTCAGATTCCAGGCCTTTATAATCAGCTGAATTCATTCCTATATCACATCAGGCATGCTGACCAAATACAAGGATAGCATTTTCAACAGTGTAGAGCTGTATTGAATTATCCATTTGAAAGAGAGAGATTGGTTCTGATTTCCTCTTTCTGCCTAGTTTTGGAAGTGCTTCTCTATTATTTTTTCCTGTCAAAATCAGTATTTCAAATGGCTTTTTAGTTTGGCCTAAAATTCATTTGGCAGAAAGGACTAAGGTGACTGGATCCTGAGTTGTGTGCATTGAATTGCTCTTGACTGGAGATGCCAGGTTTTAGTAAAACTGTGCCATACAACATGTGTCAATACTGTTCCTTTCAAGACAGACTCTTACTAAAAGTTATGCCATGAAACAGTATGAATTATTGACGGACTAAACCCTTGTCTGTCACATGCTACCTGTTGCAGGTGCCTGTATCTGCAGATGTAGTAGACTGGATCGATTCCTCTTTTTGCTCCCTCTGTCTGCCTTCATCTCCAAATGCAACTGATCACTGCCCAGCCACCATCTTCACAGTGTGTCCCTCCTGTAGCCACCTTGTGCTCTGTTTGTCACCTTTAGCTGACACTATTGATTGCTGTTTTTCTCAGACTCTCTTTTAAAAGCTTGAACAGTATACAAACCCATGGAGAGCTTAAATAAGTCAAAAGGAAAGAACCCCTTTCTTTCATTCTTCACTCTCAAAAAGCACATAAATGTGTGTATTTTTGCTTCAGACAGGTGTTATTTCTCCTTGACTTACCTCATTTCCTGGGCAAAAAACAACAGAATCTCAAATATTAACGCTGGCAGCTTGCAGTCTGGTGTTTGTTCTCTGAGCCTACGGGGCATACCTTGGGGACTTTGTGTTCCCTTCCAAGCGAGCCTTAGTGTGGTGCTTATTCCCTAGAGCTTGCATCACTCTTTAGTGAACAACCTCACTGCAGCTGTAAAGAGGAAAAATGTCTTGTACTGAGGGAGGCTGGGGATTTTTGGGGCTTGTAACTTTCTTGAATCTCACCCACTGTTCTGAAAGTAACAAAGATGATGAGGGAATCTAGAAGGAAAGGCGATGTCTTGGATTTTGTCATACCCACCCATCAATACTCTATTCTCTTTCATGCTATTTAGAGGCTGACATCAAAATGGCAACTAATTAAAAGGAAAAATGTTAGCATCTTTAGAACTTGAGTGATTCTTCAGAGATGAGAGAGGTAGCTGTCCTCAATCTTTTCATAGTTGCTTTACTTTTTAACTCTTAAGTCTGCTTGAAATATGCTTGTACTGCAAGTTAACAATTATTGGCAGATTTATGCTGAAATAAAGTACGTCCATGAATTCATTTTCTTGCAGTGTTAGCTGATGTGTTGTTTGGGGGTTTTTTCCCCTTTCCAGAATCTATAATTTTTCCTTCTTCCCAAGAAATTGTGGCAAAATTCACCTCACAGCAACAGTAAGAAAAAAGTAGGAAAAACAAACAAACCCCAAGCAAAACTTATCTGGATTCTGATTCTCAGTTGGTGTGGGATTCTGGTGGCTTCACTGAGATCATCAGAGGTTTGGGTTTGAATTTTTCTTTATAAGCTGATCATTAATATTCCGGTAGTATTTTGATATAAGATACCCAATTGCTGCTATTCTTGCCTGTAAGAGGAAAAATATGTCAAATCTGGAATTAAGATGGAAAGCCTCCTTTTAGTGTAAGTTGACACAGAAATTGGGATACTGCTTTTTGTATCCTTAGGACCATTTTTCATTTAGTGGAATTTGGAATAGATCATCTGTGATCTGTTTCCCATAATATACATTCCTGTCATATGAAGGGTCATTGCTTTTTTCTTCCTTTTTTTTTTTTGTTTGATTTCAGTCTATATGGCTACTGGCCTCATCATGCACATGGGTTTATTCAGTGCTTTTCTTTTCAAGTGACTTGAGGTGACTCCTACTCAGTAGGAGCTCCAGTCCATAAAGGAGTTAGAGGTGAAGCAGTCCTGTACAGTCACTCTTGCTAGTGCTGGTTGTTTACCAGTATATGTTTTCATTGTATTTATCCAGGGTAGTTTTGATTAAAAGAAATCAATTAAATGTATTGAAGAACATTTCAAAAGCTGAAGATTATTCCTGTTCAGGTGGTGTTTCATGATATCCATCACAACTGTATTCTCCTTTATTCCTTCTGATTATTATTCTTTCTTGGTGCTGAAAAATATCTGTAAACAATCTTTTTCTCTCATTTCCCTGTTCTCGTTGTAAGTACATTGCTATGCTATATGTGTGTATATATTACTTCTTTTAACTATCCTTTGTAAGTAAGACTAAGTAGCATATCTATAGATTTTGCTGTTCTTCTCTGGCTTCTCTGATTTACTAATTTCTTTTTACTAATTAGATACACAGAATATAATTAAGTTCAGGGTGCATTCATTCACACTAGGAAAACGTAGAGAAAACCACTATATTTATGTTTCTTATTATGTGCTCTACTTTTACAGTCTAAAAACGCATCTCATGTTTCTGGAGCTTTATTTTTTCTGTCTATTTTGCACATGTGTTGTTACCAGTGAATCTCATCTTGTTGATCCAGACACATTTTGAATCTAGCATCTGTTATTTTAGCATTGATCTTTCATCATTCTTGAACCTTAAACCTCCTGGGTACATCATAGGCAATCCAAGCACTTAAGCATGATAAGATAAAATGAACCCAAACTATTATCCTTTAATCTGCTCTTATATTGGGTTCTCATATGAGCTACAGATTCAGGTGTTCCTGCCACAGCCGTAACAGCAAGAAACTTTGCATTACTTTTAGATAAAAGCTGGCCTGACCTCAAGTTAAAATCCACAGTTTGTTGTTTAGTTATTGAACCACTGTGATGGACACATGGATGGATTTAATGTAACATTGATACATTTCTAGGCTAGTCAAAAGCCTTTAGAATATATTCTTCTTGTAGTGGTTAACCAGAAATGGATTGAAATCCTAATATTTGAAAGTACAGTGCTATTTACTCTCCTTACAGTTTCAATAAATAAAAAATGCCTTGTGTAAACTCTAGCAATTATCCTGTATATTTTAATTTAAAAAAAATCCTATTTAGTGTACGTTGGCTCTGAGCAGCAAGTAGTCAAGCCTAGATAGTTAAAATTATAGAGTGAAATGTGTAAATCCCAATTCAGTTGCTATGGCTTAGAAGCACCTTATCTGTACTGAAAAGAAAAGAGCAAATGAAAATGCTTTTATGACAAAACAATGCTTAAGAAATATATTGATCCTAGTACTCTTCTACATCCTTTGTTTTAAGGTTTCTGGTAAACACAACTACTTTATAATGAAGAGGAAAAAGCTTTTTGGGTGTCCAATTAAGCAACAGTTTACTACTCTAAGGAAAAAAAAATCTCTATCTTCTATATCACAGTTGGCCTTTAAATACAGAAATGGAATAACTGTAATTTAGAAATAGGAACATGAGAGAGAAATCCTTTGTAAAGGAGGGTGCAAATTGTTTCATTCCTTTGCATATTTTGGAATTATTCTGGTTCAGAACCCTTGCTATTGAGGTTGGAGTTTTTTTGTTTGTTTTTCCTTTTTCATTTATTCCTATTTTCTCCTTCGCTCCTTAATACCTCTTCCTCACAAATACTTTGCTCATTTTCTTCCAAGCTGTATATCTGTAGTCATGGTGGGAGCACACCCCATCAGTGCTGAGGGGCAGTAGAGAGCTGGAATAGAATTTAGACTCTTGATCTGAGAGAGAGATTACAGTATGATATCAAAAGTAAAATGATTGTGCTCTAGATTATAGAATGGTTTGAGTTGGAAGGGACCTTAAAGCTCATCCAGTCCAACCCCTCTGCCATGGGCAGGGACACCTCCCACCAGACCAGGCTGCCCAAAGCCCTGTCCAACCTGGCCTTGAACACTGCCAGGGAGGGGGCATCCACAGCTTCCCTGGGCAGCCTGTGCCAGTGTCTCACCACCCTCACAGTAAAGAATTGCTTCCTAATATCTAGTCTAAATCTGCCCTCTTCCAGGTTAAAACCATTGCCCCTTGTCCTATCGCTACCTACCATTGTAAAAAGTCCCTCCCCAGCTTTCCTGTAGGACCCCTTCAGGAACTGGAAGACCACAATAAGGTCTCCTTAGAGCCTTCTCTTCTCCAGGCTGAACAGCCCCAACTCTCTCAGGCTGTCTTCATAGGGGAGGTGCTCCAGCCCTCTGATCATCTTCATGTCCCTCCTTTGGACCTGGTCCAACAGCTTCATGTCCTGTTTATGGTGGAGGCCCCAGCACTGGAGTCAGTACTCCAGGTGGTGTCTTACCAGAGCAGAGTAGAGGGACAGAATCACCTCCCTTGCCCTGCTGGCCACACTTCTTTTGATGCGGTTGGCCTTCTGGGCTACAAGCACGCATTGACAGCTCATGTTGAGTTTTTAATCAGAATTGTAAGTCAGACTTTAGGCCCCAGCTACAGTTTTTACCCATATTAAGACTGGATTTTATCTTTGCAGTTGTTTTATATAAGCAAATTTTTTTTATTGTGATAAAATGAAATTGTTTCTCAGTTAGGATAGAGCTGAATGGTTTTCCTGTTCTGTGAACATTTCTGAAACTTAAAAACTTTCTCTGACCTGTACAGGGAGTGAACATGACTTGGTTCCAAATTTTCTGTAAACACTCCGTGCCCCGAGATGGGAATGCTTGGGACCAGGAGGTTGCTCATTCTGTGGGGTAGGTAGTATTCATCCTGCAAGAGCCATTTCATAGGTGACTGAACATTGTGCCACAGAGGATTTCTCTCTCTTGTTGATTCCACTTATCTGCTATAAGAAGCTGGAGTTTAAGTCCTGAGGTTAAACAGGACTGAATATGGTCCTGATGCTAGGCCTTATCCAGCTGTTAAGGTGCCCTTTAAAACTTTCCTTCCTGTTTTGCCTTTAGTGTTTCTCATTGTTTGATCAAACAGTCCATTCTGGATCCAAGGAACAATTCTCAATGAAAATGTCATCAAAACTTCTTCTATTAGATGAATTCTTCTATTAAAAATTATTTGCTTGGAAAATAGCTGACCATCACTCTGATCCTTGCAGATTAATTTTGGCATATGGTAAATGTCATTTCGTGATAAACATATAGTGTAAACTCCCCTCTGCCTAATTATCTCAAAAACAGGATTTTTTTTTCTTTTGTTTTTCTTTGCTTTTCAAACTTCTGTGATTTGGTGTTTACTCTTCCACACTGCTGGCCATCTAGAATATTCAGGTACAGTGAGTCTGTACCCACTGCAGTGCAGATGATCTCACTCTGGGGCTTAAGCTGCAGTCTGCCTGGTGGGGAGGTGTGACAGCAGATAATTACAGTTACTCAGGTGCAAACCACACACCAAGTTATGGCTCAGTCGTGGCTATTCTTCTTGATCTTTTTATGGTGGGAGCAGAAGGAAGGAAGCAAGCTAATTCGCATCAATTGGCTTGTCTCCTGGCTGTCTACACCAGAGCTTCTCCTACTTTTTCCATCAGTCCGGTGTTTTACCTCGTGCTTGTTAGTTCTAGTGATGAATTTTCTCTCTCCTACCCCCAAAGTCAAAAAAACAGAATAAAGCACTACTATTCCCATTCCCTGATACTGCTACATAAGATCGGTGACATTCCAACTCTGAGTTTACTTACTGTTAAGAAATGCATAAGAAAAAAGAAAAAAACAAACAAACCAACCTTTCTCTGTTAGCAAGAATTATCAGTAGGGTGAAGTATTGTATGGACAAGATTACTGAAGACACAGTGGATGTATGACAGTGAAAAATGCAGCTAAACTGCAGTGTATAGGAGTTTAGGCTGAACTTGGTGTAACGCAAAAGGTTAATAAGGTACTGAGGTGCAGTGAATATGCACAGAGTGTATGTATTTAAGCTCAGCTGCTTCTAACTTTGTCAAACTAAGAGTGGCAGCATTAAAATAATTGTCTTGACTGACAGCTAGAGTATGTTTCTATTTTTATATTTTCCCCAGAAACAGCACAAACGTGCAGTTTAATAAGCGATCCTTGATTAAACACTCACTGAATGCCTGTCTGCTGTAATGTGGGGCTAGATTGAGCAGAAAGCAGACATACTCCTGATAATGGCTTCTTATGTTTGAAATGATTTAATTTGATTCGAGCATGGGATTCAGCAAGGCTGAATCTGCCAGTGTAAATGTATTTGCAAGGGCATGTTTGAGAAGAGTAAGCAGGCTTGGTTGACCTCCTTGTCAGAATCTCCAAGATGAAATCCACTCAGGAATATGCTCTTACAGTGCAAGGACAAACTCACAAGGATGTCCTGCAGTGTGTTGGTATGTTTTGCTACACTTCCACTTATTACAACTCTGTACATACTAATTCCATTAACTGGTGCCAACTCTCTCCCTCTTAAGTGTTTTTAAAACATTCTGAATAAAAATCTCTTTTGTGCAGTGTTATTTAAACAGTTCCTACTGCAATAGAGACTTAACCGTTGTCAGTGATGTTAAAATTAATGTAATTCTTGGTGCCAGGCATGTGCAAAAGGGAGCTGTGCTACTGTTTTAGAATCGTAGGAGAGCTTAATGCATTCTCATATAGCTGCTCTATACCCCTGGCAAATTCATGCCTGGGCCTAGAGATGTAATGGAAAAGATGCAATTCCTACACTCACAGAAGCACATACCTTTAAAAATATATAAGCATAGGCAAAAATAAACATCACAAAAATATGAATTTTGAAGGTAACCTTTTTTGTTTTTTTAAAGTGAGTCTATTAAAAAATTTAGTCCAGAGTCTGGATACCTTATTCAGACCTGCTGAGCATTTATTAATTTCAGTAAGCATGTTGTCTTAAATATATACACCATCATGAAATGAGATTGTGGAGTTTATCTAAATTGTAGCTGATAGCAAATATTCACCTTCCCGGATGCTTGGAAGTCCAGTAAGTAGGGGCAGAGGGGAGGAAGTCTGCACTGCTTGTCTGTGGAACGAAATATTCTGCTGAGTCTGAGCCAGGGGGGAAAATAGATAGTAACCTAAAATAATTGAAGTAAGGTAAAATCCTGATAGTTTGTACTTTTTACATAAGTTAGCCACCCGAGCTGCTAAACATGTTTGACTGCAGCTGAATTTTTGCTGGAAAAAATATTTGTCTGCCTGCCTGTCTTACTGCTGGCAAATGAACTTCAGTTAAATTGTTTAGGCAATTTTAGTATTGCTTGTGTGACCAAAACTTAGGCTGAATACATTGCACAGTGGCTTGAGTAACGGGCGAATTGCTAAGGGAGGCCATGCCCTTGCTGATGATCCTTACTTTTCATGATGCATTTGTGTATTACAGCGGATTAGATAAATTTTTGCTGGAAATTTTTCCACTATTTAATTTTGAGGAGTCTTGCAACTGAGATGAGATTGCTGAGTGAAATCTCAGTGTGAAGACATGCGTGGGAACGTCCTATCTCAGCCATTCTTGAGAGTAATGCTGCCTTATTTTCTGTTCTGAAAAGCTGGGTAAGGTTCTACTACTACCAGGCAAAAACAAAACATTTCCTCCTCTGTTGTCAGCTCTGAAAGTATTGGGACCAAATGAAGCCATGGCAAAGGCAGCTGGAGGCTGATGGTAAAATGGAGCTTTATTACTTTTTAACATTTTTCTTTTTTTCTGTGGTAGCATTTTCAAATTAATCTCGCCCTTGAGAGGTATTGTATATACTCTTGATTTTACCTTACCTACAAGCGACCTATGAGAAAAATCCATTTTCTTTCTCTACTATCTTATTGCATATAAATATTTTTGCTGCCAGATATATCATGTTACTTAGCTCTATACTTCCAAATGCAGTTTGTTGACAAACATCTATCTGTAATACTGGGTCTTATAAGAATTCTCTTGGGCTTCTGTGAATTGCACACGGAAGTAACGCCATTGGCCAATAATAGTTTTAAAAAAGCAATGGCCCTGGAGCAATTACAACATTAACTTTTAACAGGATAATAAACTTGCAGTGGCACAGTCAATAACAGCGCTTTCACGTAGTATCATGTATCATGTGAATTAAGAGTGTTTTTCAGTTAATAAAAATTGTGTAAAGCAAGCTTTTATCCATTAAATGATCAGCTGAATGTCAGAGTAAAACCTCCTAGATGCTACAAAAGAAGTACTAAATAGAAAAGTTGGTTTTAACTTCAATTTGGTTAAATCTTTACTTAAAGGAATACTTAATTGCTCTTGAAATAATACTTTTCTGAACAGATAAGCTCCTTTCATTGTATACTGTTCATGCTACACACAATGGAGATATTTGAGACTCACTTTTTATTTATGTCTAGAAAAAGCAAATTCACTCAACTATTAAGTCAAGATATGTGATCCGATGATATTACAATACCATTTATATTTTTGTAAAACCACCTTGTCAAAGAACAAAGGAATTATTTTATGAGACTAAAAATAATTTCATCTTTGCTAGAACCCTTTATTTAAACCAGTTGAAACCAGATGTCTTAAAGGAAGTTGAAGCCTCCAGTTTCTAATCCCTAGAGTATGCTAAACTGGACTTTTCTTTAATATTTTCCAGAGCATTGTCCAGAAGTTAGGAAGCTGTAGAATTATATTTTTTTGTGATTTTGCCCAAATTAACCTAGGTCCTAGTCTTCATTATTCATTACATATAATATATACACACGTTAGTGTTCAGCTGTATTTTCCCCTACAATATGTCTGTGGACCTTTCATCACAGAACTAGACCAGAAAGGGCAGTGGCAAAACTGCTGGTAATTCTCCTTTGTCTATGAAAGCAGATACTGCAACCCACTGGGTGCATCCTGCAGTTCCTGCCAACCTGAGAATGCTCCGCATCCATTAGAATTTTCTTTGCATGTGGCAAATGGAATTTGCAAACTTTGTGGGTTTTGTTCTTCCTCCCTGAGGCCAAGGAAAAGAGAAGTGATTATTTCATAATCCCTCATGGAGCGTAGAATGATCAAATTTATGTGAAATTAAACACAAATGTTCTATTTAGCTCTGCAATAGCAAGCTAGCTTTGGAGATGGGATGTTTCAGTCCCTACTTTTAGTCCTAAAGGCTGTCAGATGGGACAGTAGCATGACAATGGAGACAATCACTGTAAGTGTGCTGACTGATCAAAGTCAGGTGTAAGTCAAATTGAATTCCATAAAGCCTCAGTTTGTAAAATGTTTTGAGGTTTCATGAAATTACATTTTAAAAATTCAGGCTTACAAGCGGGATAACTTGTATTCAATTCTTCTCTGAATATGGATTTTTTTCAATATCCATTTATTTGACAGAGGTATTTATAGTGGGCTTGACTTTGCAACTGTAGTAAAACACCAACATTCTCGTTCTCTCCTTTTAAAGAATTTTATGCTGGGTGTACACTGCATGATTGTTTCTTAATCACTAATGGTCCCGAGGGCCTGAACGGTTGCAGCTGCATTAAAATAAATCCATACTCACCTTACTGAAGGGAAAAGGGCAGATGGGGGGATGTTGCTGGACAGCACTTCGCTGTGTTGAGGACAAAGATGTGACTGCTTTGCTCTGAAGTACTTTTACTTTTAATCCCCAGGGAAAGTAATTACTGGGTGACCCTGGGTGTGGAGATGGTGAAGACATCATTTTCCCCCAGTATCCTACTGAATTGCTTCAATTTACAGACAAGTTTTAAGGATACACACATAAAGAATACTGCCTGTGGTTAGCTGGGGAAAAGGGGAACAAAAGCAGCTGACTTGTGAGGAGAGCAGTTGAAAGGCAGCTTTAGAGCTGGCCACATCCTCACACCACGTGTGCGCTGCATTATCACCTTTGCTATCAGCTGAGTATGTGGAACTGGAATCAGTCACTGACTGAGGTTTGATAAATGATTGTCAATGCTTTGTATGATTTGTTCATTTGTCTTCTGTATGTTGAATAATGTGAACTTTTGTTATACAGGAATTCTGAACAACTTTACATGTTTTTGCTCTTCGCACACAGGAGAAGAAATAACATTAAGCTCAAAGTGCCTTAACTATCTCTGTAGTGCACATTGATGTACCCATATTTTGTTTGGTGTGGAGACACACAGAAGATAAAAACCCAGGGTTCACAGGTTTCTGGTGTTTTTAAATACTGTCCCAAATTATACTGGTGGTAAAGTACTTTTCTTAGAAACTTTTAATGCAGATTCCTTGTGACTGAATCTCTACTAGAGGATTTTCAGAAGAGGTTAGTTTGTGCCCTATTAGTTGCACCATTACAAACGGTGATATATGGTATATTATCAAACAATGGAAGGAAGATGAAAAGATAATTTGAAGTTATATGTTTGGGTTTGTTTGGGGTTTTTTTTAAACTAGGTGAAATATTTTCCGTTTATTAGGTAGGTATAGAGATAAATGCTCTCCTGCAAAGCTGTAAAATTTACCTGTATTGTATCACAGTTATTTTTATTTGTAAGATTGGAAACATTCCTTCGCTCCCATCTTGCCTCAGATAGGTCAGCTGTGGTATTTTTCTTGTAAAAACAGGTTATTGTTTACTTTACTTGGTGATTATAGTTTTCAACAGCAAAAATATTTGCTAATATAGTTAACACTAATCTTTTACAGCATTAAACTTACTGGCCTTTTCCTCTTGACATTTAACCATCAAACACCTAATTAACTATTATCGATTATTTAGTAATGGGTTAGAAATTGTGATCTGATTTACAATGTGTCAACAGCTTCCCATTTGATTTTCCTTAAGTAAACAATAAAACAACCAAATCACCCATTTTAAAAATGTCACTTATTGAATCTGTATGAGCAGCAGTTTCCCTAAAACTGTTGTGTCAGGGAATCTAGCGAGAGAAATCAAGGTTGCAGGAGGCCCAGCAGAAGGTGTAACTCAACCACTCCAGGCAGCCAAGTCTTGTTTGGTTTTTTATGGCGCAGGACAGCACTACAAGAGTTATTTAGAGAGTGACGCATTTTAACTTCCAGTTGTGTCTGCAGTGCTGGTAATTACAGCTCAGTCAGACTCCCTTTTAGGGAAGGACTGCCGGAAACTTCCTGTTTGATTACATGTTAATCAGTTAATCTCTTTTCTACTGTGTTTAGATGTAAAAATGGAGGTGAAATGCTGCGTCTCCTGTTACTGTGCTGCCTGATCATGTTATACACCTGTAGTTGTTCACTAGTGCATGTTTACATATGCATTTAGCAGAACATGGTGCTATTTCATGTGGGCAGAGTTTTGAAGCGAAAAAATAATTACCCTTAAATCTAAGTATCTTTTTGGTATTGTCAGGGTGTCTGATGAAAAATAATCAATAATGGTTGTCTATATTTCAACTTTGCCCAGCTAATATCAGATAAGCATTCTTTCCTGGTCTTTCTGCTATTGATAATCATCTTCCTGATTATAATCACATGAAGGATGAATGCATTTATCAGTCATGCTAGAATGTGCTTTGATTGTCATTAACATTCTACAGCAGGGGGATTGTATTTGTGTAGCAGGAGACATGACCTGCTGGCCCTTTCTAGCATGGTGAGAAGACAGGCAGAAAATATCAGCTTTGAGGGGACTGGTGAAAACCCTGAAGAATTTGCAAAATGCTTCTGTCAGACATTTTGCTGAATTGTGGTATTATTTTCTGGTACAAATATACATTTACTATTACACTAGATATCTAGTCTGGCTACAAAACTAGAATATCTGCAGATATAGGAAAAATTATTATGATAACACAGTTAGTCTGCCTTGTATGTTCTGCTTATGTTCTTATGATGAGATGAAGCAAGCCTTTTCCACAGGATACAGGATAAACAATAAGGAAATCTACATACGTAACCAAAGAGCTTAGAAAGTAAAACCTCTGGGTACACTTGTAGTGAATGGCATTCCATGCTGCTGCAGTAGTTCCCAGTGTGAAAATAAAGAACGAATGAGTGAGAAAATGAATGTAGCCATATTGTCTTTTTGCACCACTGAAAAGAAACAGTCACTAGAAACAACAGCACCTTTATTTCTTCAATATGTTAAGCAGCCTTCAGAACCAAATATGATTTCCCTCCGCCTTCCCTAAACCAGAGCTTCTAGCTCTTTTGGAAGGAGCTCTCTTCCACTTTGGAACTTTTTCTCAGTTACAGGGCCATTACTACATTATCTGAAGCTTGTATTGCACCTGAAGATAAAGGCTGTACCAAGTCGGGTCCAGATGATAAGCCAGCTACTGTCTTTGATACCAGTGAACTCCTAAGCCACCCTATATACAAGGCGTGTAATGCTTCCTGGACTTAGATGAGTGTCTGTTGGCTAGACATATGAATGTCAGCAGATTTGTAGGAGGAATCGTTAGCAGGGGAGTAAGAAAGGAAGAGAAGAGGGAGCTGCCCAGGGAGGAGAATGAGAAATCAGCGGAACATGAATGGGTGTCAGGTATTAGGTGGAGATTTTTGTCAGGGATAATTTAATAGGGAGAAAAACAGCAGAAAGGGAGGTGAATGTATGTAAAAGATGTGCAACAGCGTTCACAACTTGAGGGTGGAAACAAATGATTAAGTCACATTTCTTGTTTTACCTAAGCAATCTATTCGTCACTGCCTTGTTTGTATATGCTTAGGAAAATACTGGTATGTCATCATCCACAGTAAATGAGGTACCTTAAGTATACCTTTGAATACCCTAAATAGAAAATTATTGAACCAAACTCTGGGACTTAAAGCAGTCTTTGGAACATGTTTAAATCTGCTGGAGCTGCCAAAACAGAAAACAAAAAAATAAAAGTGCAAATTGTTGTGATGTGTATTGCTTTGAGGCTATATCGAGTCTTTTGATATGTATTCAGTAGCATTTTACTGTATGATTTCCTCCTTTTCTGTGAGTCTTATCTTCAAAATTCCATTTGTTCAAGGGTTCTGTTTGTTGTTATCATGCAGTTCTGTGAGAGTTTATCCTATTGCTCCCTAAAGATCGAATTTAAGCATGAAAAAATTGCTTGCTGTTTCTGGAGTGTTTAAGGTTTTATACAAAATTCTTGCAATTTGTTTCCGTTCCTGTGCTTAAGAGCGCCACAATGTCTGATGGATGTGCTGAGAATAAAGTTGATACAAAAGTAGTAAAATATTTGCTAAGACCATGCAAGTTCATAGAATCATAGAATTCATAGAATGTGTTCGGTTGGAAGGGACCTTTAGAGGTCATCTGGTCCAACCCCCCTGCAGTGAGCAGGCACAACTTTAACTAGACCAGCTCCCTCAGAGCCCCATCAAGCCTGACCTTGAATGTCTCCCGGAACGGGGCCTCCACCACCTTGCTGGGCAACTTGTTCCAGTATTTCATCACCCTCATAGTGAAGAACTTCTTCCTAATGTCTAATCTAAATCTATCCTGCTCTAGTTTAAAATCATTGCTCCTTGTCCTATTGCTATGCGCCCTTGTAAAAATCCCTCTCCAGCTTTCTTTTAGGCACCTTTCAGGTTTTGGAAGGCCACTATAAGGTCCCCCTGGAGCTTTATCTTCTCCAGGCTGAACAACCCCAATGCTCTCAGCCTCTTCTCATAGGAGAGGTGCTCCAGCCACCTGATTGTTTTTGTGGCCCTCCTCTGGACCCGCTCCAACAGCTCCATGTCCTTCTTGTACTGAGGGCTCCAGAGCTGGACACAGTACTCCAAGTGAGGTCTCACCAGAGCAGAGTAGAGTTAGGTAAAGTTAGATGAAGTGAAACTTATTTGTTCACTTTTTCTCACCGCCACAAGTTCTTAACTGATCACTTACAAGCCATCAGGCTCAGTGGTCTGAAATTGCCTTTCCCTTACTTTAGTAAATCAGGGCTTCCAGTTCAGTATGCATCTCTTTCATGTAACAAGATGGGTACAATTTACTATAGTCTCTCAAAAGGCATTAAATTAATTAATAAGACATACAAAGCATGTATTTCGCAAAATAAACATAATTTTGGAGTTTGTCTTAACCATCAGCCAGTAACATGAATGTAAGGCACAGGAGAACTGCACAGTACACTTTTGCACAGTCTTTCACATTTCAAAACCAACCTGAGCCCTACCAGAGAAGCAAGATGTAGACTAAATGTGCATGGTGCATGTAATTAATAACAGCAAGTGCATGGCTTTTCTAGCCACATCTCCATTGGTATCCCATGAAGGAGCTCTGCACGCTGTTTATCACACCCACCATCCCTCCAGCATGACACTTAGCTCAGAAACAAGTTGTTGCCTGCCCAAGGCTTGTCTTCGCCATGCAGAGTTCAACAGGGAGAGAGAGCTATGTCTGATTTCACTATCATCTATGGTTGCCTTCGAAATAATGGGCATCTGGGCTTCTGGAAGAACAGACTGCTCTTCCCATATGTCTTTCCATCACATGATACATGTATTCAAAGAGTAGAAGTTCACATGCCTTCTATTTTATTTTTTTTATCACTGCCATATTTGATTTCTTTTAGGTGTATTCACAAGGTACAAAGGAGACTTACTTGTGTCTTCACCATAGCTATAGGCCAGTTTGTACTTCTACATAATACAGCAGTGCTGTTTAGTTACAAGCTTGGATTTTGCAAACAGAACCACATCAACGTTGCTGTTTCATGTATTGTGCCTCTTGACAAGGCTTAGTAGCAATGCCGTGCTGATGTGTGTCTACTTTTCTAGCATCTGTCTCATTTGGCTCTGGCTTAGGGCTGTCTGCAGCATGCGGTGTTGCACAGTGCTGCTATATCAGTACTGCACAGTAATTGCATTAACTTGCTGATTAAGCCATCCATCAGTAAAAATGCAAGCTTTTAACTTCTGTTTAGGGAACAAACTTCAGTTCACAAAAAGTTACACAGCTTCCTTTTATGAAGTTTTCAATACTCTGATGTATGAGATGTGTAGTGTAAGAACAACTACTCCCAAAGTCAGTCTTCTGCACTATTTCTAAAATCGATTCCAAAATGACCAATAATCTTGAAGACCTTCCTTAAAAAAACCTAACATTAATGCTGAATGATAGGTCAGTATCCATCTCATCAGCATATTTGCTGAATTTCACTTCAGCACACTTTAGAGAACAATTTACTAGTCATTTCAAGTAAATTTGAGCTAGAAAATAGTTTGCCCCTATTTATGTTATAAAAATAAAAGAAGCAAAAAGGATCATTATAGTATTATATTGTAAATAATGCTACTGCTTTATGGGGCCTTCTGCTTTTCTTCTCTATGCCCTTTCTGCTGTTTCATGCTAGTTACCTTTCAGTTCCAGTAATAAAAGATGATGAATTAATTCGTGTAAATGTATGATAATTATTGTCAGATGAAATAAACATAAAACACAAATGGTTTATAACTAATCAATAATTATGTACTATGCTCAATCTTCAATATGCAGTGCATGTCTAAATAGTGTCATTATAATGAAAATCAAATTATTGCACAGCTGTGTTGATTACAGAGCACCATTATAACTTTCATTCTTTTCATTTGGTTCCTGCTTAAGTCATGCTTTTGTGCCCACTTCTTAATACTGGAAAATGTCTCTCCTTCTGTGCGTTGATTTGTAGTTAATATTGAGGCATAAAATTTCCTATTATTGTGGCTTTCTCAAGGTCTTTCACAGGTATTATACAGACAAGCTCCAAATTCTTTCACTGCAATAATATGGAAGCATGGAAGCAATATGGAAGATTAAAGACAAACTTAAGTGATGTATGTCCCTGTGTTTGGATTTAATCTATGCCTGAAGATATTTTGACCTAAATTACCAAATATATTGCAGTTTCATAAGAGGCAGCTGCAGCCAGCTCATTCTGAGCTACTCAGATTTAGCTTCATGGAATATGGAACAGGTAAAATTATTTATGACCCATTCAGTCTCCCGTTCTTGCTTTGGATTGAAAAGAAGTCTATGCATTTGTCTTCGTATATCATTTGATTCTCTAGCTTTGCCTAAAGAGTGAGAGAGGGGGAAAAAAAGGTGATTAATATTTGAAAAAACTCCAAAACTAAAATGCTGTTGGAGTGATATGTTCTTTTTGGCATATGTTTAATTTTGTATATCAAGTTTAAGATGTTCTCTGATGAAAACACTATCAAAATACGCTATCATGTGAAATCCAAGCCTTGTTCTAGACCTGAACCTTGCTTGCAAATAATCTATTACTTTATAATGAGGAGTCTACATCACAGCACTACAGTAAAAAAACTTTTAAGATCAGGATGAATTTCAGTGTTCATATGCATTTATTGTTTGACATGCAAGCACGAGAAATAACGTTATTCTTCTAGGCATTGCTTTTAAATTACCATGAATGAAAACACTGAACTTGTTATTTCTAAGGTATATAGAATAATGGTGGCACAGAACACCAGAAGATCTTGTGTTTTCCTGGGAGCTGAGAGCTAACCATTAAAAAAGGCTGTTAATAATTTCTGTGAGGATAAATAGGCAACCTTGAATATTTGGGCTGAAAGGAATCAGTAAAATCAAGAGTTTGGCTCTCATGCTGCCCTGCATGTTTGCTCTGGGGTACTAATCCTAACCTCCCTTCAGAACTGTGGTGAAGGTGGTGGGTGTTTACCTAATGGGTGACTTTTCATAGAGCTTAATGAATGAGGGCACTCATATCTGCTTGTAGGCTGTGCTGCCTCTGACCAGAATTGAAATTCATCAGTACTGATCTAGGTGGTAAAAATATTAGGAAACAATGTATTACTGAAGAGCTTTTCAGACATACAGGCTTTAGAATCGCTATTGACAACTATTGCTAATGCTTTTCAGACACAAAAGTGATTCTTCTACTGTTTACAAGTGGAAGAAAATAAAAAATGAAAAGCCCAGATCCAGATTTTTGCTCTTCCTTAGGTTAAATGTCTGCAGAGAACTTCCTTGCTTAGCTTATTTTGTAACACAAATACTACCTCTTCCCCTTAGCCTTATCCTCTTACTTTGTAGTGAATAAAACTGTTGAAGTTGATGCTGATATTAGTGATCTGGCTCCTCTACAATAAAAATGTCTCAGAAATGTGATTGTGGAAAGGCCTCTGCTGTAAAAGTTGAACACTGAATTTTCTTCCAGGGAAAATTTTAGTTTTATTCAATTATTTAAAAGGTACCTGGTGGGGGCACATATGGACACTGGGAACAGGTTAATATATGGAGGATTTCAAAAACCAAGGCTGCCAATTTTCTCCGTACTGTATCTACTAAGTTTTGGTGGATGTTTTGCCTGGATTCCTCTTTTACCCTTCCTGGCATTTTCATTTAGATTTTGGTTGAGACTTTGCCTGTCTGTACCACGTTTTGCTCCTGTGATTGTCTGGAGGCAAACTTCGGTACACGTCTGGACTGTGGCTCAAGCTCACAAGTGTGGATGCCTGGAGAGATGCCTTCCCGATTCAGTTAGACTTCACTGTCTTTTTAAAACTAGAAATGAAGACAGCTTCTACGCAAAGTATAAATCAAATATACTTCATTTATGTCTAATTTCCTCATTTAAGTAAAGTAACTTAATTTAGGACATAAACTGAATGAAGAAAATGAAGAAACTATGCTACCTGAGTAATTAATTGTGTAAATAATTAATTTTAGCATAGAATTGCATGTATTAATATGCTATCACATATTCCATTACACACAAGATTGAGATAAATGATTTGGTAATTCTGAAAATAAGCATCTGTATGGATTTAGCAATATCAGTTAAAAATCTGAGATGACTGGAAGGCAAAAGCACTGTTAGAAAGAACTGTTTGATCTTGAGCAAACCAGATGCCAGCCAGGTGCCATGAAGTGTCTCTGTGTGGGTGTATGTGTCTGCCATATGATTTTATTCCCGTGTGTGATGATCACCTGTATGTAATCTTCTAGTTGCCTTTTGTGCTTAATCTTTGTTTTGTATTATACACCCTGGATTTTAGAAATATTCTTCAAGGATGAAATAGGCTACAGATAGTCAAGAATTCAAGATAAAGCAGTGTTTCTTAATCAAATGCTGATTAGCTGAAATTGGAACATTTTGTCTGTTTTCTGTAGTCCTGACTGAATTGCATTTGCCAGGCAAGAAACTCTTGGAAACCAATCTGCGTTCTGACAAACTCACCTGGCAAGCTGCTAGGTTTCTTGGAAATGCAGCACTGAAGCAGCTTTACAGTCTGGGCTCCAAGGGCCAGGTAGTGTGCATTTGTGCAACCTCATTGTGCAGAAATGCTAGACGCATGAGAGTCCTGAGAACTCTGACTTTATTCGCAGCTGCTCCGCATGAACCATGGAAGTGTTTGGAAGAATTCCAATGGGAACTTTGGCTCTCAGATAGCAGCAGCTCATGGAGCTGCAGCAGCAGGCTCTGGGCAGTCTGACGAATGGCCAGTCATCAAGGGCTGTGTGTTTTGTTTCATTTAGGAAATAGAGTATTGATGCAGTTTTGCATTTTGTGCAGATGTGTAATTTAAAGTTTCTTCCCTTTCATTCCAGGCCACAACAAATCTTCTAGTGACGTCTGCCGTTAACCACAAAAAGGGAAATTCAAGGTTTTGTTCAGCTCCAGCTCTCCTGGGATGTTCAGAGTTCCTAACATTATGCTCTTTGTAAAGGCATGGATCTGACCATGCAAATGTGCAAGCAGTGGAGTGAATTAAGTGGACAAAGTATCAGCCTAGAGTGCTTGAGCCTATGAAATTGAGTCTGTAGGGCTTGTTTTATTTGACTTTCTGCTCCTAGCCTTTCTTCTGATCCCTATACAATAGGAATCATTTGGGATCATCAAATTCCTTCCTTTGAAACACAAAACTATCAAACAGTATCAGATGCTATACCGTTGCAGGCCCCTCATGATAGTTTCCTTTTCAGAAATGTTAATAATTCACCTTTAAAGCAGGCAAGGTTTTCCTTCTGATACCCCAAATGGAAAACAGTTCCAGGATGTTCCTCCTGATGTAGTTACAAACTTACTACTAATTCCAACTCTAAATGTAGTAGCCAGTGTACAGCCGTTTTTTCACGGCCCAACATTACCTCTTAGTTATTGTATATTCTCTCTAAAGGTGCCCACACCTTGATACATTTGTGGACTTCATGATGTCTTAGCCTCCATTTAGCTAAATAACCCATGTTTCATGGGACTGGTGCCAAACTGACTACACGTGGGGAACAGCTAAGCAAGTTGTACCACAAAATGCATAAAATAAACTGAGAAAATGGATTTATTTTTTTTTTTGTTTAATGAATCTTTGCCTGAAATTTCTCTTAGATAATTTCAGGTATTCTTAAATACAATATTAGATAGAAACATTTCATTTCTGAATGTTTTTTTTTTAATGAACAAGTATTCTTTAAAAGTGCTCTTTAAGTAGCCCCAGAACATACTTTCCTAACATCTTACCTCGCCATCGGGCTGTATCTTCTACCCTTTTATGTTTACAGTGCTGTTCTGACAGTTAATCCATTTTCCTTTTTAAGTCTGATACTTCTTGAGAAAAAAGGTTTCTCTGAAAATGCTCATTTTTTTGCCCTGTATTTCTCAGAGTACCTCTTACCTCTTCTGTCTGTCCCTCTTTGGAGAGGAGCCCTGGAAAAGCTATTTTTGCAGCATGTTCCAAATGGCATCATTTCTGATGGAGAGATCTGTTCTGAACTCAGCGCTTCATTTGATCAGTTCTGCTATGAATTCATGCTTGTAAAAACATGTATTTCCTGCTGGCTCGCAGGCTGAAATTTCCATATACTCTTTAGAGCAAACCTAAGGGATGATATTAATGCTTTGTCTGAATGATAAGTTAGCCTGCTGGATAGCTAAAGGCTTTCAGGCCACATCCTCAGCTAGGAGACAGTGGCATAACTCTATTTGAAGCCAATGGAGCTGTGACATTTCACATCAATTGGAAATCTCTTCTGTGAGTTATAAGGGCTTTTGTGTGAATCTTCCTGCCTTGTTAGTGTGTCTCATGTAGTGTGAAGCTGACCTGTTGGAAGTGGTAATTTTATGCACGGAATAAGGTATTACTTAGTGTGAGTTGGGGTATTTTGTTAAAGGAGGGAAAAAGTAACATACAGCCCAAAGTGCTTCTGTTCACCTTAGAAATTCACCTAGCATACAGGTTTGTTCCAACGAGGAACAAAACCTTGGTTAGTTAGGGATGTCATGAGACATGGTTTATAATTAATGATGATTTTCCATAGAAACAGCCTGAGTTTTTCAGGTTTTCTCTCTAATCTTTTTTTTTTTTTTAGCATTGACTGTTCAAATTTGGCACATTTGTTTGGTTTTTTTTCTTTTAATCCATCTAGTTTTGATTTCAGGGTCCATGTTAATTTGTGTCTAAGAGCAGCAAGTGTGGATGCCCTTCAGCTCACCAAGTTTTCTGTGATGCCTGAGGGGCTTTTCTTTGCTTTAAGTTCATCCTTTGTACTATCTTTTAAGCAATATATTTCCATATTTCTTCTCTCTGTATGGTTGTACAAAGGGCTGGGGAGGTGTAAGAAAGTTCTGCAACTTTCCCTGTAATGCTTTTGGTTCAGGAAATTTGAAATATAACTGTGTTACATTTGTATATATTCCGAGTTTGCCAGCAACCTCTTGGTCCTGTATTAGACCCAGGGAGAAGAGAATAAGCCTGAAGGAAAGGGAGGCGATGCAAACTTAAATAAACTTGTTCTAGTCTTCTCATTTGCTTCTAGTAATGATAAAAAGACATTGTTGCCCATATTTTACTTAAGTTACTGTTGCTTCACAATGAAAGGCAGACACATATTTATTCATGTGATGAAAAAAGACTGTTCAGAGAACAGCTTACATTTACTAGAAACATTAAGAGTACAACGTACATTTCTGTAGGTTAGCCTTTCTGTAAGCAACGTAGATTTTATTTCCTTGTTGTATAATAAATAAGATCTTGGACATTGCAGAAATGTTTATTAGGTCTGTTGGATTTAGAAATATTTCTGGTTTGGATCTGTAAACTACCAGCAGGTAAAAATTCCTATACGAGAGAGGGATGTGTATAAGTCTGTGCTGTTAGAGTGGTTTTTACACTATTGAAGGAAATACATGTCTCTCTTCCTAAAGAGAAAATATCTTGAAACAGAACTTTCTCAAACACAACTATGTACCCACCACTGCCTGGAACAAATGAATTGGTGACCTGGGTGAAAGGAGGAGACAACTGTGCATCCATGTGATCACGGTGAGATCTGACACATGATGATATGGATGCGAGGGTAATGCTACACAAAACCTTGCTAATGGGGGATAAAGGTAAGCATAGAAAATACATAAAATTATGCTTTTTTAAATGGTCTTGTAATTACATTGTTTGTGTGAATTTACTTTCATATGTGTATGCATAAGAAACACATAATGAAGGAAAAGCAAGACCAAGTCACTGAAATGTAGGCGCTCCATTATTAATTTTGCATTGATATGCCCATATTTATACACACAAGTTCATTATTCAGGTTGCATAGAACATTCAGAGCAGGTGGTGATAAACCAAACATACTTTGAAACTATATGCTAATTTGGATTCATTTTACCGAAAGCTTTTCTTGAATGTATAATACTCTTTTGCATATAAATAAGATTAGAGTAATGATTCTCTGTTTTGGCTATCAAGTGTGGGTGTGTGTGCGAAATGCAAGTTATTCCTTATCAGAACACTGTCACTTTTTATTTTTAAGGTATGCCTAAAGCCATGCGATTTTGATGAAAGATTTTAATATTCTTTTGGGTTTTTTTCTTTCAAGGCTGCAATAAGAGCATATAATAATGCTAGCATTATCTGAGCAGTAAAGAGACTTTCAGTGAGATGGTTTTAATTGTCTCCAAACCCTCCACCCATTATGACATTTTAGATATCAACAATGAAATCTACACTTGATGAGAGCGAGCAGCTTGACTGCAGAATACTGAAGAATAGCATCAGCTAAACTAATTCTGTGCATTGTAGTTTGTAAGCATCGCCTGACTATAACTCTGGTTTTTGACACAGAGTATTACAGGCAAAAGTGAATTAAGTGAAAGTAGTTATGGAGTATCATAGAATCACGGAATCATAGAATACCAGGTTGGAAGGGATCACAAGGATCATCCAGTCCAACCTCTCGAGGTAGAAGTATCATTTAAATGAGGTGAGTCAGCACCCTGTCAAGCTGACTCTTAAAACTGTCCAGTGTAGGGGAATTCACCACTTCCCCTGGGAGATTGTTCAATGTCTGATTGATCTCATGGAAAAAAAATTTCTTCTGGAGTTCAGTGGGAATATCTGCAGAAGCAACTTGTGTCCATTGCCCCTCGTCTTTTCCGTGTGACTCCTTGTGAAAAGGGAGTCTCCATCTTCTTGGTAACCACCCTTTATGTGCTGGTACATGGTGATAAGGTCCCCGCTAAGCCTTCTCTTCCCAGGGCTGAACAGGCCCAGTTTTCTCAGCCTTTCTTGATACTGCAGGTCTTCCAGTCCTCTGATCATCCTCGTGGCCCTTCTCTAGACCCTTTCCAACCTGTCCACATCTTTTTTGTTACAGCGGGAACCAAAATTGAACACAGTATTCAAGGTGTGGTCTGACCAGTGTCGAGTAGAGAGGGATAATGACTTCTTTGTCTCTGTTGGTGTTGCCCTTTTTAATGCAACCCAGCATCCTGTTGGCTTTCTTTACAGCTGCAGCACACTATTCCCTCATGTTGAGCTTGACATCCACCAAGACCCTCAGGTCTGTTTCCACAGTAGTAGTAGCTGTAATAAGTAGTAACTGTAATGAGTAACCAGGAACCAAAATTATGCTACTTTGGCCGGTTCAAATATTCTTGAAAGTAACATCAACACTAGAAGTTGTCTGTTGACTACATGTTCGAAGGAGCCGTGATTAAAGCAGATTAAGTAAGATGGAAAAAGACCATGAATGAGATGAATGAGAAATGCAGCATCAGCACATGGGGTAATGTGGCTATGTGATGAAATCGCTGACACGTAGGCAGATTTTATTAGTGAAAAAAACATGATTCAACTGTCAGATCAGAATCAAGAATTTCTGAGCTCCTTTCTGTTTGGAAGAAATACAATAAGTGACACTGAAAACAGAGTAGGTGCTTTTGTCTGCTGTCTGAGCAGTTTTTTGTGTATTGGCTGTGCAAAATTAACAGGCACGTATTCTTGTATCTACTGTGACATTATAATATAAGGATTCATTTTGAAATTATATTTCTGATGCTGGAACAATATAGAATTTTGGGGTCTTCCATGTAGATTGAATTGTTCATCAGAAAACATACACATCAAAAGAATTTTGAAAATAAAGAGTATCTATGAGCAGAGCCTTATAGAGGCCAATACTTTTATTTAGGAAAACAGTTGCCCTACTCAGCATGAAACATTAATATAAGGCTAGTTGTCAGAATAACTACTAAGTAGTATTATGAGGAAAACCCTCTTGCCTCAGTTTGCTTAATGTTTCATGCACTGTTTACATTAGCATGAATAAACAAACAACCAGTATACCATGTTGCTTTCTCACATTCAAGTCATGCCTCTCTCTCAGTTTCATCCCATTTAGGGCACCTTTCACACACTCTATTCTCACATCTTTTCCTAGGGTAGCTGGATGAATTTTTGTCTTTTTTCTCTGCTGCAGTAAGCTGGCACTCTCTCAAATGCTCACATTGTTGTTCTCAGCCGGTTTCCTCTCTCTGTGAAATGTTGTTTTTTTGCTGTGTTTAAGAGCTTTGTTTCTCTGGCTGAAATGATTTGCTTAGATGGCTCAGAGCAATGCTGTAGGCCAGTACATTTCTGCAGAAGAGGTTCTGCTTTCTCTTGGTGACAGAAAAAGAGAGAGATCTGGCTGCTTGAAGCTGCCATCTTGTGCTGTGCTGAATGGGTAGGTCAAGGTAAGAGTGAATTAGCAGCCGCAATGGAGCTTTTCTTGCAGCAAAAGAGGCTTGCTCACAAAGGGCCATGTATAATTTGGCTTATGTGTACAGGGAGAGATTATAAAACCAGAAAAGATGTTCTTCTAAACCAAACCTGCCAAAGCTTCTTATTCAAAAAGACTGTGAGTCCTAACCCCAAGAAACAGACAGGTTCCTTTTAGTGCCTGTAAAGCTAAAGCTTTTGGAATTATTCAGCTCTTTCTGTCAAAAATATGACCCCTAGGTTTTGAGCTTGTGTTTTGTACCTGCCTTGTTCAGTATGTATCTCCACACTTAAGTCTGATCACGTTAGGTATGTTTCTGCAGCAGAAGATCATTTTCAGTGCTAACCGATTTTTTTGATTGAATTGACACTTGAAGTGACAAAGCTGATTTCTGTCATTGACTAACTGGATGGTTGTTGTGAGGTTTATTTTGTTTGGTTGTGTTTTTTGATATTGGCAATTACAAATTTGAACATCTTTACTATAGATCTTAATATTGTGTGTGAAATATTTCTTTGACAGTAAAGTTTCTACTGGCATCTGTTGTGTGTGTTTGGCTGTCTATCCACTCAGCTCTTCAATGCCAAAACATGTGAATGGTGCTGCCTAGGTACACATGTGAAAAACAGCTGAATAGAAGAGAGCTCTTATAGAGTGCCTGTTATTTTGTTGCAGACCTTCTATTTTCAGCTATTGTAAGTTACAAAGGTTTCAGTTCTTGTTTATAGTAGGATAATAACAATACAAAAGTTCCCATTAATTTGTTTTGTGCATGCGAACAGACCCTTTCCTAAGGTGGAGAGTTCTTTCTGACTTTAAAGACTAGTAAAGGAAGAAGCGTCAGAAAATCATCTTGGAACAACAATAAAAACTTCGAAGTGTATATTAAGACAAATAATTTAAGGAAATCAGCCACCTACAGTGTTTGAGTCCTGAACAATTTTTATTACATTTGCATAGAAAGATGTACAGAGCCAGGACTCATGTGTGAAACTTTAATCCAGTTTCTCAGTGAGCTTAGAATCAGATGATGGAACACTTGTTAACAGTGCATTAGTGCTGGTCCTGTGAGGGCACATAGGAGAGATCAATCACAATGTAAAAGTTGTCCATTTGCACATGTCAATGCATCCATTTAAACTTCCACTCTGGTAATTGACTAAATTTTTTTTTTGCATTTCCGTGCCTTTTGCAAAGGTGATGAGAATGGAGGTAGCGACAGCAGGAAGCAGGAGGTGTTTGTGTGGTTCTGTAGTGTGCACATCGGCTGACTCCAGCTGGAACGGCCAGTGCCCAGCACTTCTGAAAATCAGGACTTCTGTAATTCTTCCTGAAGGCGTCTGTGGAGTTTTTTCCCCAATGTTGTGTATCTGAATAAAAGTGCACGTCTCTTTGAGGCTGCCTGTGCACTGGTATATCTTTAACACATTGTACTACAGAAAAAGCCCAACAAACCAGAAGTGAAAAAGAGATGCTGGAGTGCTCATACAGAAACTAGTACATGTGATTATCGGCCTTTATCAGATTTTTACAAAGAGCAAAATACAGTAAAATGGGCTTTATCTGTTAATTATGTAATTATTTGTCACTAGAGAGGAGACTGCATAAAATATTCCAGATGCTTCAGTGATACATTGAAAAATTCTTAAATATAGGTATAAGTGAATATAAAGATATAGAAAGAGAATGGACAATCACCAAAAGTGAGATTAATTATATCTCTATGTGTTTAGTGTTTGGTCTCTAGAGCAGACAATCTTATTTGGTGTATAGGTTTGTCAATAAATAGGGAGGGAGTTCTTTATCTATGGTAAATCTAACTAAATTGAAACAGTTAAAGTTCAGTTATGCCTATCTAACAGCATTAGATTGAAATCGTAGAAAATGTTATGGCAAGCAGAATGTGACTATCTTTACAAAGATTTAGCAATATCTTTCTTGTAGCTAGAAAATAGTTTATCTTACTGTGGGTCACAGTTACTCTATTTAGCATAAGATTTGTGGGCATCAAATTTTCCTTTTCCTGTGTCTTAAAAACAAAGACTGGCTTATGGCTTCCAGGTTTAAAACACAGTTTCCTGAAGGAAAAGAGTCTGCTGGCTTTAGTAAAATGTTTCTGAAAATTATATTCTTTTAAAACCAGTACTATATACATGTATTCTTTTTAAACTGTCCCTTTTTCTGTGGTTTCTTCATAAATATTTTTAAAATTCAAAAGCTGTGTTCAAATTTTGTATCTTGTATCAGGCAATTTGAACACAAACTAGGAATCATCAGCCTTAAGCTTATCTGTGATACACCTATTGAAAATGATCCGAGTATCAAGATGTTGAGAAAAGCAACAGTCATTTTAACAAAGGAATCTGTGTTTTCCTCAAATAGTCAAGGTCTTAAGAAGCAGAAGGTCAAGAAACTATGTTGCTTGTTCAGTCAGTAAACTCTAATGCATACGTTTGTTTTTTGGTATGATTTGGGTTTTTTTAGTCAGTTGTTTACATTTCATTTTCATGATCTCCAAATACTTGAGGACCATTTTTGCCTAACTAAAAGGGTTGCATCTTACGTGTTTTCACAAATGTCTACCCAGCTCCTGACAGGAATATTTGCACAGTTGTTTGGTTTTTTCTGTCTCACTTATTACAGCTTCTTCTCGTAGGATAAATTTGGCGACATGCATTAGCAAAGCTTGGGTATTTTTCACAGTATATATATGTAATCATGGAAACAGGCTTTTTCTTGTTGTGGTTTTTGTAAATTTTACTAAGAACACCACTAAACTGTGAATGTGTAAAATTTTGCTTTCTTACTTGCTCACATTCTATGTAACAAGATGAAAAATGTTTACGTATGTATGTGACTTTAAGGACAGCAGTTTAATATTGTCAGAAGGAGTCCTGCATTATTAGCTGCGTCTTTACCTCTGGTGAAGTTGTGTTCTATTCAGTTAGAAAGTAATGTTTAATTAACAATGTTACCAATGTTATGAAGGTGGCTTTGGGGATTATTTATAGTATGGCTGAGAGTATGAAAGGGAGATATTGGAGTGGACATTAGACTTGGCATCCTCATAACTTGACCATGTCTGTGAGAGATGCTTAATGGATAACAAGGATTTTATTTGCAAGCTGGATCTTATTCAGCATTGAAAATTAGAGATCCTCATCCTTTGATGGTAGTGTTATCTGCAAATAACCCAGTTCAAAGGGAAGTTATATCATGTAAGCCTCTACACTTATTTGTGGTTTTGTTGTGCCTTACATTCCCCAGCTGAAGAAATGTTAACATGTTGGGGAAACTAAGGCATAATGAGGGTAGGAGTTGCCTAAGGCCATACAATGGAGTACTGATAAAAGTGGGAACAGACACTAGATGTCTGCACAGTCTCTCTTGTTTTTTATCCATTGTCACATTCTGCACTGCAAACATAGCCTAAACCAAAGTTCATCGATATCGGAAGAAATGGCCTCATTGACTCTGACAGGTATTAATTTAGTTCATGGTGTGTGATCTAGGCTGCATAACACTAGTAATGTAAAATGTTCACATTAAGAGCAGAATGTGCTCTCTAAACATTGCTTTATTTTCATAACTCAGCCTCTCTGACTTTGCCTTTCCTCTAATATTAATTTCTTAAATATCAGTTAAGCCCTTTGAAGTATTTGTGTGAGTGTGTGTAGAAGCAGTCACCTTTTTCTAAGCCTGGTCTCCCCTTCTATTACATTTAAACAAAAGTGGATTTTTTTTCCCTCGGGATTCTGTGCTACTAAATACTTGCTTGTTTATTTTCCTGTTTCTGATTAATACAGTTCTATCTCAGTCAGAAAGGCAACAACAATCATGTTTATAACACGGCATGATACATTGATCCAATCTTGAAGGTTGCCCTTTCAGTTCAGCAGCTTCATTGACTTCTGGATAGTATCCATTTGTATTTCCAGGCATCTTAGAGACATTATTGAAGCCGAAACTTTTAGACTGAAGGAGTACAAGGTTATATGACAATTTTAGCATTGATTTAGCACTCATTTTAGAGAAAACATTTGGAATACCTTGTATTTCATTCTTTTATAGGCTCTGCACCTGAGGAAAGCTGTGCATGAAGTGTCTAAGAGAAGGAAAAAGCTTAAATGATTTTATTTCATTTTTAATAACTAGAAGTGAAGGACTTCCAGAAAGAGTCCTTGAATTGGGCGTCTTAAATTCAGCTTTTTTCTCTGACACAGACTGGCTTTATAAACACTGTTTAGCTTTCCTATGTTAATGCTTGCAGTTGGTAAAATTGAGGTAATGCATCCAAATCAGATCAAGCAAATGGTTGACTTTAAGCCTGTGAATGCAAATGTTCAAGCATTTTGCTGTAAAAGGACAAACATTACCAATCTCAGAGAGTTATAAAGCTAAGGCATGATTTTATGAAGAGTTCTGGGATCTTCAAATTACAGAATCAGGCAGCTGAACTCCTGAGAAGCAGCATTATTAATTATGGAAATAATTCTCTCATATAATTCTGAATTGTCTTTTATCTATTTAAAAACAATGATTTCTTATGATAAATAAGTTGCATAGAGGTAATTTGTTTTTTTTTTTAATTTTGTAATTTAATTAATGACTGTTTGATATGTTCAGCAGTTCAGTGGTGTACCTCTGTTGATATTTTAAGAAATTTTAAAAATGTCATCTGCATGTTTAGATATATGAGCTTTATAAATTAAAACATACAAAATAGCTCAAAAGGGTTAACAAACTCTTCATGGAATAGTGTCCAAAAAGTGTTAATAAATATCTCCTTACATTTGCTATTACATTAGAAGGCAGAAAACACTGTTGTACGTTCTGCAGTAATCATGTATATTATTGAACAGCTATTGATTGGTACTGTGGGAATAAAATATCCTTGACCAAGCTAAGTGAAAGGGCAGATACAGTTACTCAAATGGAAAAAACTTTCTGTCTCATTACAAAAGCATTTTCAAGGACATAAGAACTTAAATCCTGAATGGAAGTGTTTTATTAGGCTGCTAAACTTCTCAGTTTTCTGCAGATTTCTCAATTTTAGACTTCACTTCCTTTAAAAAAAAAATAAATCTCTGATCTCTGTAGGATTCCTAAGCTAATTTTTAGCTTTCATTTTCCGTGATTCCATTTTCTCCCAAGGAAACAGAATAAGGTGTAGACAGAATGAAAGTAATGAGGTTCTAATTCTTCTTTGAGAGAGTCAGCGTTATACCTTGAGCTGCCCTACAGGGCCTGACAGATTTGATCAGAAAACAGTGTTTTCCATGAAAAATTCTTTTACAAATGTCTTTATTCTTATTCATTCACATCTGTTCTGGAAATTAAATTATACTACCTTTCTTTTTTCCAAAACATTTCCCACCTTTTTTCTCCAAGATAATCTTTCTGTTTTACTTTAGATTTAACAGGACCATTTCAATTGGCTTGACTTTCTATCCACCTACTGGGAAAAGTAAATAGGAAACAGTCCTGCTCCCAGGAGCCTTGGGGTCTCTTATTTGTTACTTCATGTGGATGTGCAGCGTAAGTCGGTCTAATGCTAGATGATGGTAGGTATCTCTCTTTGGTTCAGCAAATTCAATTGGTCCTGTCAAATTGGAAAAAGGTGCTTGAATACCCCCAGGTTCATTGTTACATCAAATTAAAACTGATTAGATCTGGAATCATCATCAGGAAATGGTAATGGATACACGTTTTGCATTCTTTACAGTCTATTACACACAAGGATGTCATTGCAATAAGTGAAGCTGTAAGCATGAGAGTTGCATAAGGAGAAAGGGATCTCACTCAATCTAAACATTCGTGTAGAAGGCTGGAAGGCAACATACAGATATGAAACAAATGGCAGAAGGTCTCGTTCTTCATTCTGCTCAAATAACTTTGTATTGTGCAGCATCATGGGTAGCGAGTTCAGCCAGGAAGTCCTTTATGTTGCCAGAGGTTTTAGAGGTATAATGTGGAAGAATATGCACTCCAAGTGTTTATAAAAGTAAAAAAAAAATCACAACATGTTTTTACAGTATGGGGTTGGTTTTTTTTGTGAGACACTGGCCGATGTGCTCAATGTTATATTAACAAAGAGTGCTGCCCTAACATAAAATATTATGTTTCATTTACAGACATAATTTTGAGGAGTGTTTGAGCTCTGTAGATTCCTCCTCATACATTAATATAAACTTAGTAGATATGCAATAAAGAAGAGACTGATAAATGCAGTGAATGTTGAGTTCTTGGGTCAAGACAGAGCTTTTGCTGAAAATCACTGGTATTTTTCCTTTCTAGTGATAGACAATAATCTTCAAGCTCAATTGTCTGGAGAGAGTTCTCATCTCACTCTTTCTTCAGGATAGTCTTGGTGCTCAGAATACAGGTTGCTTTCCACTGGTTGTATTCTGGGCTACTCTATCTTTTCTGAAATTGTACAAGGTAGGGCAGCTGCCAGTCACATATTGATGCCACTGGACATTGGGAGGAATATGTAGTTTTATGGGGAGGGAGGATTTTACAAAGAACTGATGGAAGAGCTATAAATTAATATTTAGGTATAAAAAAATATTTTTCAGCTTGAAGGTGAGTTAGAATAAACTTAAAAATGCAAGACCTGAGATGTATATGTTAAAGATTATTTTTTAAAATTTTTTCTCTTTTTTTTTCAGTAGGGAACAATAAAGAACCGGGGGAAGTTGGATGTATATTATTATGGAAGCTGGGATTTATGGTGATTATCTAAATAGTTTTACTTGAAGATTGAAATTCCAAGTTTTTTTTAAAAGTATTTCTTTTCTCTAGAGTAATTGTGTGATAGACCATCAATACGACCAGACTTAGGTACAGAAATACCTTGGTTTTGAATTAGAAAAGAAACATGTTAAGATATGTTTTAAAGTCTGAAATTATATTTTATTTATATAATTTAAAAGGTCTTCCCATTTCAAATGTTTTATCCTTGTCTTCCTACAATATTTCCAGTACTCATGGACATAAATTTGTAGCCTGCAGTAATCTTACTGAGTCATGCATGCAATTACGAACAGATGTGTTGTTTGAATTGGAGCATAAATTACCAATGGATAAAGTTGTTTGTGTGATGAATACACTTAAGGCTTGATTTTGCTGTCATGAACTTTTCAGTTTCCTTTTGTTACAGATTTAAAATTCAGTGAAGAATAAGAAATAATAATAGCAATAAATTAGAAGTATAAAAAGAATGTGTAACATGTCTCAGAAACATTGCTATAATGGAAGTACCTTATCCACACTAGGAATTCACTTTATCTCCTACTTTCTTGCCAGCTTTCTCAGCTAGCAGATAATTTCTTATTGGAGACAACTCCAAGTTCAGTGATAAGTCACTATCCATATCTACATATATGAACAAGGATGACATCCCTGCTGTGCAATCCGTGTGAGATAAGACGTATTGTGATTTATAGGGGTGAAAATTGGCATGCGGACTTCGTGAAGTTGTATCGTGGAGTGAATGCCTTACAGGGATGTAGTACTGGAGATCTAATGCAAGTAAACACACGTATGCTAGAGTCCAATTCTGTTTAGTAGAGTACTTAAGATATGTATTTAAATTCTCATTTCCTCAGTGAGACATTATGCTTTGCAAATTAAGTAAACCAAGGTGAGTAACAGAGATACCAAGTGTTTTCTCTACTACAAGAAGAGTGAAAATGGGAAGATGAGGGGCAGAACAGGATCAATCCTGTTTACTCACTGCTGCAAATCCATTATACATTAATGAGTTAAAGGCAATGGTCCCTGTAAAGACAGGGGCCCTATGAGAATTATTAACAATGAAGACTCTCACTTTACAGCTACCATGATAACAGTGTAATTAATTTTGGGTAGCAACTGGTAAGTTCTATGTGATTCTGCCACTTTTGTGTTCTAATTCTTTTTACTTGCTGTTCAGTTACAGGCAGAGGCTAGCAAGGAATGAACTGTTGTTTACAGTGCTCAATAGTTTCATTTTGTCGTGGTTCATCCTAATCTGAAGGAAGCAACTTGCTGCCTTGTAGTGAATAAGTTTGCAAGAGTCATGTAGAAGAGACTGAAAAAATACGCGCGGGGCATTAACTCCTTAAGCTGCAACTAACAGGCATTTACACAATGGCCCTTTTAAATATGTGTTATGCCCCATTTAAAATCTTAACTGAAATTACAGTACATTTCATTAAGAAAGATAGTTACCAATTCATTGCTCCCTAAAAAATTAAGTATATATTCAACACGTTTAAAATCTACCTTGACATTTAAAAGATAAATATGGCTTGTGCGCTATTGGCAAAAAAACTAAACAAAACACTAGAAGGTATATTACCTTTTTCCAATTTTCACTATTAGAATAGTGGCTGGTGTCAAAAAAGAGAGCATAAATTTTATATAATTTATTTTCCAACATCAGGATAGAATTTCCTGAAAAAAGTGGAGGGCAGTCAGCAGTGTTACCTAAATGATATCACTTCACTGTCTTCAGAAAGTCCGTGTTGGTTTACAGTAACTGAGCACTAGCCAATTGCTAGATTTGTTTCACTTGCATTGTAAAATTAGGCTGAAAAACCTTTTTAAAGACTAGATACAGAAAAGAGTAGTACACTGCTTTAAAAGAAACTTCACACATACAACTGAAATGAGAGACATTCCTACTCAAGTTTAAATGTGACAGGAAAGTAAACTTCTCTTTGTGGAAAATGGAAAATAACTAAATCATACCAAGTAAGGAAACAGTTTTAACCATTAAACTCTGAATACTTGACATTACGGACTTTCACCAGGCTAGCAATACTTCTGCTGTTTCAGGTGCTGGTTCTTTCATCATATAACATCACGTCTCCTCAGATTATGTCCAGTTACAAAAGCCTGGCAGGTTTATCCATATGCTCTAACCTTTTAAAATAGTTTGCGTAATGGACATAGAGAGGGCAAATTTGCTAAGCTAAATCCAGAGAAATCAAGGGAATTTTGCCAGCAAAGAGCTTGTCCTGTGGGAATTTAGAAGTTTGCAGCCACAGGCTACAGAGGTCTTAAAAACCTTAGCAGTGGTTAAAAGACTGAGAACAATCTGCTAAGGTTTATGAGAACAAGCTTGAATAACAAAGTTGCTTTTCTTCCCAACAATTAGGAAACAGATTATCCTTGATAGTTACAACCTTTTAAAATTATTTGTTGTGCGTGTGTGATAACAGTGACAAAGGAGGGAGGAGACAGTCGATGCTGGAAGTTACAACAAATATGCCTTGAAGTTGGTTACTCTGAGATAACAAGGGCTGAAAGTGATTTTCTGGTGAAAGGGCAGAAACATTTTTTTGTTTCCCCTGGCATTTAAGAACTCAGCTGGCAGAAGAGATTGGTAAGAGAGTAGAGGCAAATGGAATCAAATCCACCTATAAACATTTACAAAAGTCCAAAGGAAGGACTTGCGGTTTGAAAAGGTATGTTGGCGATATTCAGTGATATAACCTGGGAAAAAGAGAATTTAATACATATTTTTCTGCTTATCACTGATTTCCTACAGTGAATATAGAAGTATTTTTTCCACTTTAAACAGGGTTGTCTTCTTGTAAACAAGTTGGGGCATGAAAATGAAGTAAGGTGGAAAATGTGATGAATTAGGAATGTGACTTGAGTTGGTAATTTTCTGCAGCTTCAATAAAACTTCTGAAACCAGTCAAGACTGAAGAATTTGTGTTAAAATCTTTAGTGAGCTGGAAGATTTCTTTAATTAAAGGCAAGACTTTCTCAGCCAGGCTGTGAAGGAGGTGCAAGACTGTAGATGTGAAATATCTCTAGCAAATGCTTTCTCTCTTCTTTAGCTGGAAATAGACACATAAGGGAAGGTGTTAATGTTTGGAGAAATCACTACAGTGAATGCTTGAACTATATGCTAAAATTACACTGACATATTAAACATAAAAAAGTCATTTGCTATTTGGTAGTCGTTGAACATAATAATTGAAACTGGCAAACAATGTTTCTGTGGAATAATTCAACATTATGTGTAATCTCAGTTGCAAAGGTTTTTCTGCACCTAAAGCCTTTCTCCTTCTCTAACCTCATATGCATGTGAGAAGTAGGGTATGATATGGAGAAAAAGAGGGAATGCAGTTCTAGAGTTGGTTTAAATAAAACCTAATCCAGTCTAAAAGTTGAAGACTGTAAAATATTAAAGATCCTTGTTATACTTGTTTGTGTGCATGTAAACACTGTTAGAGCTAGTAAAAAAAACTTCTGTAAATATTTTGTCCTGAGGTTTCCAAGAAAATTAGCAAAAAATTAAAATAAAGAAAACTAGGAAAATTAAATTTACATTAAAAAATCTGTAAAATATTTTTCTATAATTGACTAAAAATGTTTTATTGACACAGTTCTGGTGAAAAGTTAACACGTTTCTACTGCCAGGTTTTCTCAAATGCCCTGTGGCTAAAAAAAAAAATGAAAGAAAATGTATCTTGCCTCCAGCTTTTGTCTGAAAGTCTGGGATATATTTGCTAGAAACTTGACATTAAGCCTGATTTAAGAGCCAGGACAGAAGGCGAGGTGGTGATCCCACGTGGCAATGAGATGGGTCCCTTTGCTTGGTCAGAGTGCCTCTTCCTCCACTTAGCACCTCTCCAGCTCTGTGTCTTGTTGATATGGACTTGCCTGGCCACCCCTGGAGCATCCCTGAACCTGCTTCTGGCCCTGGACCTGCTCTGCTCACCTTACTCGAGCTGTGGGACTGCATCCCCGTGCCCCTTTTTTGGGTGGCCACAGCCCTGCATGCCTTGTGCTGCACCCTTACACACAGTGAAACAAAAATCCATGGAATTGCTACTAGCTAGAGGTAATACTACCTTGGGAATATAGCTAGCTGTTTTAGCTACATTTAAAAAAAATACAGCCTTCAAACATAATAAATGTTTCATAGATGTCTATTTTGAGGAGCATAACTGAACCACTGCAAATCAGGGTAAACACTCAAAACCAAAAGCATGAGACGCATTCTGCCCACTTGTGGTATCTCTTGAAAGTTTCAGAGTAAAAGATGAGAAAGAGGGGGAAGTGATTTTAATTTCATTTGCAAGAGTCCTTGCAACTATCTTGAGAAGATGGTTGGTCTAGAACCACAGGCACTAGTATAGGAGTTCAGAGACTTGAACTTTAATTCTGTTACTGTCTCCCTCTGTGATCTGAAGCTCATTTTATATATCTAGTCTTCACGCACATGGCCTTGTCCATGCACCCGAGTTAATACACACAAGTGTACATGTACGTCTTTGTGGGGCTACCCTAACTTGCAGTCTGGAAATATTCTGTCTCTTCTGTAAGGAACAGCAAAGACTTCTTTTGGCCAATGTTGGTGTTTTCTAGGAAAGAAATACAACTCGTTCACTTTACAGAGGGTTTTGTCTCTAAGGTGTTTTTAAATTTACGGGAGAAATACCAACAGCAGGAAGGTCATTCACTTTAGATAAATCTCCTACTTTTAAACAGGCTTTGAATATTAAATGATTATTGGTATATTTAGTAGCTCTTCCTGACCAGCATCTAAAGTAATTGTGATGTTAGTGAGAAAATGAATTTGCAGTTGTTTAATGTATTCAGCAGCAAAATTAATACAACGGCAGTTGTCAGATAATTTGAACATTGAATTTATAGGAGTAATTTTAATTTACATCAAGCACTGTAGGCAATTTTTACACATCAATTTGCATTTCACTGATTATACTCAGCTGAGGAAAAATGGTGGCTTTTAAAAACTTGCTTGTATTTTAAGATGTTTAATGCAACATTGCAGGAACTCAGGGAAAAAAGCTATTTCTGATGCATTTTAAAAGCTAAAGTTTTCAAGAGAAAGAACAGTTTAGCAGTGCTTCATTTGTTTCAACTGGAACTATAATGAATTCTGTTTGTATACCATGGTTTATGAACTATTATGATGTTTATTTTGCATTTTTAAACTGCTGCTTGCTTTGTTACTTGTAAATTGAAATGAAAAGATTTATGTAAAGTACAACAAAAATGGTCTGTGTTGCTCAACTTCACACTTAAAATGCAACAGTTTAGTACTGAATACATTAGTATTTGAAAATTATGGATGGATGGAAAGAAAGAAATCAAAATTACCAATTCACTTGTTAGAAAAAAGACCTCTCAGATAAACTATTTCTAAAAAGTTTTGTTATTACACAACATGATAACATAGAGAATCGTATGCAGAGTTGGTGTAAAGTGGTATGCTTTCACTTAAGTTAGTGTTACTGGTGAGGATCCCAGTAACTTACTATTACCAATATCCTAAAAAGTGAGTCTCCACATTACACACAGGTGCCTTTGCAAATACAGGAAGTATAAACACTGGAAAAATTGTGAAGATTTTATTGAAATTTTCAAGATGATGATATTGGAAAGGTTCCAAATTCTGTATTTCCATTTAGGTCTCAGAATACACACAGTTGGCTTTCCATTAAAAATAAGGTTCTGGACTATATTACTGCAGTTATTCATGCACATCATACAAATGAGACCTATGTTGTAGCACAGGATGACTTGATAGTTCACATTTGCTTTTTACTTTGAAGTCCACCATAAGACTTTTGAGGTTTGCATTTGACAGATTTAGCTCAGCTGCTAACCAGACCTAATCAATATGAGGCTCTTGTCAGACTGTCCTGTAGAGATAAACCAGTATGAAGGCAGAATAGGTTGTCACACTCTAGGACATGTGTCCTTCCATGACAGCCTTGAGATTTTACCACAGTGGTGGTAGTGGGAGCACAGCACAAAAAAAATTCTCATTGGTCCTTATAGCAGAGTTTGTCTCGAGATCAAAGTGTATTATGCATTCCATAGGTCTGGGTATTTCTCTTTGTGTATCTGTAGCTAAGCAAGGTACTTTCTCTATGATTAATGCTTCTTTCCTAGCATGCCAACTACTGAACGTGAATTTAGGTACAGCACTTTTCAAGTTTCATTTTAGTGCCCATAACTGTGTTCCATTTTATGTGAATTATGTTTACCCTACCACCCCTAATTAAAATGTGCTACTGAGGGGTTCCCTTACTCATATTATCTACTCCTAGCTAGAGACAGTTAGATATAAGAGTCCTGGATACTCATTAATTTAAAATAAATGCCCAAGGACACACAACAGGTTCAAGACAGACTAAATAACACTATTACACTCTAGTACCCTGTGAAACAACTTTGATGGCCTCCGAAGTTGTATGTACTCAATCTATCTACGTGAAGCAATGTTCTTCCATGTTCTCATTTGCCATTACTCCACTCTACTGATCCACTCTGGAAAAGCTGTAGTAAAATCAGAATGAGTTCTGTTTGCATCTTCAGTTCACCAAAGGAGATTATGACATTATAGAAATACTTCATTTTATTTTTTAACTCTATTCACAAATACTTGTAATTTCTTATGACAAGAAATAAAACCTCTACTCACTCAGATGCCAGTATCCTCCTGTCCTTGTCTCAGGTCCTCACTGCATCTAGAGCCTTTTTCATCGGTAATCTTGACAAGGAGATCAATAGCTCTTCTTACTTCAGTGTGCTTCTTTCTGCTGAGTATGTGCATTGCCTCCAGCATTGCGATTCATACCTTGGAAGTTTAGAGGAAATGTTATTTCCAGCTTCCTTTGAGGGAAATCTGTTAGAGAAAACATGGATGAGGATCTGGTTAATTTGTCTGGAGGCTGCATTTGTCATGTAGGCCAGGATTGTTCACTGACTCTCTAGGACACAGCAGTGTGACCTCATTTTAAAATACCTGTAACTGCTATTACATTCTGCACTTCTTCCTGAAATAGGTATCCATTTTTTCTCTTCTTTTCCTTTATTTGCTTTCCTGTTCTTTCTTGCTGTCTGTTGGCAAATGTCATTCTGTGTACACAATATATACAACATGATTAATTTCTTTTTTTATATAAATACTACAGTTCACTTAGTAAAACAGTTTCTGAATAAAATACCACATTTCGGGATGTAAAGGGGTTATTATTTTCACAGAAGAAAATAGATTCTGTTAGAGGAAGGGTCAAACTTTCCAATATATTGCTCTGATGGTACTTAACTTTCTTTTAGCATACTTTACTGCTTTAGTAAGCCATTAAAATATAAGAGACTTTATTACCAGAAACATGAACAGTGCATAAATATTCTGTAAAGTTTGACAGCTATAAGCTAATTCCAGTAACAGCAGACTGTTTTCTGTAGAATAGTAGCTGATGATTTGCTCTTAGAAGTGCACGATGAAGAAGAAACAGATATTGTTATTTTACATCTTGGCCCATGCTTGTTTTGTTTAATAAGATATCAGTATCTCAGTTTACAAAAATGAATGCAAAATTAAGAAAAACTTTACTCACTTAGCTTTGCAAGACTTAGTATCATCATGATTTCATGGGTCAAATAGCTAATGAGGTTGCATGTTCTTACCTTTTTTGTATTCAGAATGTTTTTCTCACAAAAATAGGAACCTCATATAAAATAACAGTATGTCACAAAGCCAATTCTTTAAATATATAATATGGTAAAAACTGTCACTGTTCAATACAGGAATCTATTCGCATTCGCCAAAACATACAATATGTGTATGTGTTTGGGGCAGTGTTTCGATACAGGCGTGCACTTATGCCTTTATTTGTTTTGCTGTGTGTCGATTTAGATTAACTTTCTAGCAATTTTATCGTGATAAACAATAATATTTTAAAAGACACACCTGAGGTAAGTCTCCAGGGAGTTTTTTCCTGTAGAACTGCACTGCTCTGCATATCTAGGATTAAATTTACCATTAAATTAACACAGTTGGAGACATTATAATCTCTCTTTAAGATGATGAAAAGCTTCACTGTAAAAAGGAAACTGAGCAACCTAGTCTGACTGTGATGGTAACGTTTTAGCAGTAACTAAGCCAAACTGCTCTCAGTAATTCAGGTGAAACCCCTGCTTTAGATATTTCTTCAAAATAGGGTTACATGGAGGAGCTGCAAAATCAGCAACTGCATTCAACATCTCCTGATTATATAAATTAATTAAAATTAAGCGAGTTTTCACCAGAGGAAAAATCTAGCTCACACGACTAACATATACTGACTGTTATTTTTGAGGCCTTTGTAGAATTTTCCTTTTGCAAATAAATGTTCTTTTTCTCTACCACCAAATTAACTAAGAAATTTAGGTACAGCAATTGGACCTAAACAAATACTGAGCAAGTGAATTCTTCCTACAGTTACTAGCGTACAGTGTTTATCAGCCACAGGCAGTAAATTTTAGCTCTGATCCCTCCCAAGGATCAACTCCAGTTACGGCAGCAACGCGAGCAGCTGTTATGTCAGCAGTTTTGGGTCCCCAAGAGAGTTGTGTGCTTTATTTGGTATGGACTGTGGCCCAGAGGAGATGTGCTCAGCACCCAAACACACCAGTCTTTATTCGGGAGAATTTTTTTGTTCACTGTCGTGGTTTAGGCCCAGTGCCTAACTGAGCACCACGATGCCCCAAAAAGGGCTAGTCAAAATAAGGACTGGGAGGGCTTCTCACCACGTAAAAAGGTCACAGGCAAAAGACTGACTCATCATAAGGAATAAAAACAAAACAATTTTAATTTGCTACCAACATCAGAGTAGAACAATGGGAGATACAACCAGGTCAAAAATCATCTTCCCCCCACCCCTCCCTTCTTCCTGGGCTCAGCTTTTGTTCCCGGTTTCTTCACCTCCTCCCTCCCCCTTTGCCTTGAGGGGCAGGGGGATGGGAGTGGGGGTTGCAGTTGGTTTCATGCCATGTGCTCCTCAGGAGTAGGAAAACTCAGCCCAGTGTCTCTCTCTGCTTCCACAAGCACCCCATCCCCCCGCCCTTTCCATAGGAGAGAAAGTCCTCAAAAGTCCAATCTGGGT
>NW_010158946.1:164615-174008 GCF_000695765.1 Mesitornis unicolor | reverse complement strand
CCCTAACGTTCTGTGTGATTCTGTGATTCTGCACTAAAAGAAAGCTATGGGTACTTGTATCTCAACTGGTACAGCTAAAAATCCAGTTTTCTACTAAAAAGTACATGAAAAGAAGAAACAAGGGTTACTCAGTGAAGTTTGTTGAACATTGTTAAATCACACTATTAAAGATTATATCTTAAGTTGCTCAGGACTCACTAAGTCATGAGGGGTTTCAGTAGGAGGGACAGGTAGAAGTTGTAGTTGTTTGTACTCTCATGTCGCATGGATAAGAACTCATGTTTATGTCATTGCTGACCTGGTTAACAATCCTACATGTTTGCTCCTGGCTTCTCAGATTATGACTCCTCTGAGTTTCACTGGAAGTGGAAAGTTGCATGAAGTGAGAATTTCATTTGCTTCCAGTTAAACTGAGAAAGCACAGCAAAACACCGATGAATAAAGGATCAAGTTTATTTCTATTCTTAATATTTTAAAAAAGAAATATTTTTTAAGTTTAGTTTCATTCCTGCCATGGCAAATGTTAGGAAGTCTTAAATAGGTGCATGACTTAATTTTTTTAAAAGAAAGTATGAGTTTCAGTTTAAAAACAGACCTTAACACCAGATTTCGTGACCATTTCCAGTTGTGCAGTTCTAGAAATTTTGGATCCTTCATTTATAGAGTTGGTATCCACATACTGTTTTGCTAGTCTCTTTTTGCAGTGATATTTGTTAAATAAATAATGCTAGGTTAGGAATTATGGTATAAATATTTTAAGGAGTCACTAAAGCATTTAAAAAAAAAAACAAACACCCCAGAAAAACCCTAACCAAGCAAATTCCAAGTGAATGAACTTTTACAGCCTTCAAAGGGTTACCTGACCTTCTACTTTCGCAGCTTGCTTCACTCAAAGTTACAGCAATGGAGGAGATAACAGTGAAACTGTACTATAAAAATAAATTACTATCATGAATATTAAGCAACAAGGATATAATAAACATGACTGCTTACATGATTCTGATTTATTGATACTGATTTGCTAGTAAATTATTGCACAAACTACTCATTTTAGTTGTTCAGGAACATGTGCAAAATAAAGCTTGGTGGACACTTCCCAGAGTCCTTGACATCTGTCACTGAATTCATACTTTGGAATTCTTGATGCCCGTTTTTCTGGTATGTGATGCAGTGGTGTATTTACTTTCCACAGATTATTTTTCTTTTCTAAATTTTTGGCTGCCTGGCTTCCTTAAACTCTCTTTTTTTAGCCACGCACAGTTTTAAAAACTACTATCATGGAGCTTCAGCTCTGACACAGTGGAACAAATCCAGCTGCAAAATCTCCTAAAGGCTGTTCATGCTTGTTCTGTTAAATAGTGCTCACTTTGAGTCAAGAGGTTTCATTACTATATTTATGAACCTCTTGGCACCAGGAGCCGGGATTTCCCAGTGCTAAGCATTAATGCATTTTGCATCACACTTTAGCATCGGGAACTCGAGATCGCTGGTGCTGAGGGGTTAAAAGCAGTAAAAACAACAAATCCCATCTATATTTCCAGATCGAAATCTTTAGTGTATGCGTGCACACTTGACTTGTGTGTGCGTGAACGGTCTGAGAAACTATCAGATAGCAGAGGTAGGAAGCAGTCACTAACCACCAGGAACTGCAGGTTTTAAGGGCTCGCAGCATTAACAACCTACTGCCTGTATTCTGCATCAGATATTTGTTATCCAAATTGATGGAAAGTATCCTATCTGGAAACAGGATTATTCTTCTTTAAAATTAAAGCCTGCTTTGTGCTTATGTGGCTTATATCACTTCATGACATGGTGTGTTATGTCAACCCTAAGATTATTTTTGGAGATTTCTGAGACAGAATCTACTTCATTTTGCCTGTCATCAGCCTAAAGCGTGTGCCAAAAGACCCCTTTTTTGAGGCAGTGATTCACAAATACCATCTGAACTAAAGGACAGCTACCGCTTCAAAGCAAAAACACAGATCTTGGATCAAATTCGACTAACATCTCCTAAAGTGGTTACTCTCATCACTTCGGATACTTCTCTGCAAAGGATTTATAGCCACACAGTGAGCTATTTAAAAAAAAATAATTAATAAAAGAGTGAATACACTTAAGCTTGCAAGCAGGAACGTAGCCGCATCAGGTGCCCTGATCTGTGGTGTGAAGAAAAACAAGCAGCGGCCTCAGCTGCAGAGAGTGTAGGTTGGTGCTGGCCGCATGTGAGCATACAGATGCAAATCAAACCCGAGCCAAGAAAAAGGCTGCTCTAGAAGTGGCACTTGATAGCCCAGGGCTGGAGCTGCAGAAGCGTGTATAAACCTGCCTGCCAGGCAGCCCTCCCCGCTTCTCCCAGTTTGGTTTTGCTTGCAAAGGAAAAGAAGAAAAGGAAAATGAAAATAAAAATTAAAAAGGAGAGTAGAAAAAAGGAAATGACAGACGATGAAAACTGAAAAAGAGAAAAAAGGAGGAAAAAAAAGGGCAAAAAGATAAAAAAGAGGGGGAAGAAAAAAGGAGGAAAAGGGGAGGGAAGGGAGAATAGCAAAAAGAAAAAAGGGAAAAAAGGAGGGGAAGAAAAAAGAGGAAAAAGGAAAATTAGGAAAAATATATAGGAAAATAGGAAAAATGAAAAAAAGGAAAATAAAGCAGCTGTTGCAGCTTGCACACTCACTTTATTTGTCCTTCTTATGAGCGGGCAGTGCAAGCATGGGGAGAAGCTACACAGTGCAATTTTGGTTGGGTTTTAGTCCTCATCACAATTTACCTCGCTCTTTCTCTACCTTTGCAGCTATTGCCCTTTACATGACACTGTGGCAATGTCAGCTTGGAAAATACTCCCCTTCTTCACCTAGGATCTCCTGAGAATGAGCTACAAACAGCAGGTATTTCATATGGGCTTCAGCTGTTCTCCAGTTCTGAGCCACATTTCACATTTCTAAACCCTTGGAGAGTCCCACCTTCCTGGTTGCTTCAGATCTTACGTTTTGCATAAGTGATTAATACGCAGTTTGATTTTCTAACCATCTAAGCAAACTTAGGTGAGGAGGTTTTGTGCCTAGCTTGCAATTTTTCTTTTCCTTCAGTGCAACACTATCACTCAAAGGTGTTTAACAGTGAATGAGTCAGACCATGAGCTGACGGTGAATTAGATTGTGCTCCTGATCTTAGGGAGATTATCTGCATGATATATTACCTTCCCAGGCAATTAAAGCATTAGTGCTTTGGCCAAAATGTAACAGTAGTCAAACGGGGTAACAGGCTAATGAATTTTATGTAGAACGGAGTCAAAGGGAGCAGTTTGACTCTCTGGGAAGCAAGAGAAGTCACATTTTAAATCTGTGGGCATTTCAAATCTGATACCTGTACTCCAAGCACAAAGCAGTGGACTGCAGAAGTATTTTTGTATCCAAAGAAGCATCCTTAAAAGTAAAAGTTTTGCTGGATGAGTTTCTTGTGCAATAGGTTGCCTGGGGGCCACGCACTCCTTGATGCCTGTGTAGGAGGAGGATGTGCAGCTCTTCTCACTGCTTCCATTCCCACAATATTTCTTACTTGACTTGACTTCTCTTTTTAGCTGTTATCTGGTACAGCTGGTGTACTCCAGCTGCTAAAGATGCTTTTTCCACAGCCACATTACCCAGTTTTCCAGCACTACTTCTTCACAATTTGTGTCCCTCAAGAGACATTTTAAATCCTATTAACTCTGAACTCTGGCCCAGTCTTGGTAAGAACACGAGCCTGCCCTCACATTGAGACATCATTACTTTTCCAAAGTATTTCGGTTTGCTATCGCCCTTCCTGTGGCAGACACAGATACGCTCAAAACAGCGATGTTGGGAAGCCAGGCCTTCAAAAGATGCCATGAGGTGATGCTTTTGGGCAAGGGGTCCTTAGACTTCCTCCCTGGCAAATCTGTGCCCAATTTGATCCTGTGACTTAACTTTTCTCTGTAATTCTGTGAAATTCAGTGAGTATTCTGTAGACAGTGCTATTGTTGTTCTAGTATTATTATTGTGTTTTATCATGGCCCTTGGCAATGCAAAGTTTTTCCTTTCCAACCCTGTATGTTTGCTATTATGGTGAACTGGGAGGATATTTTTTTGACCATTCATTACTTGATTCTGTGTTTGCCTACTTTGTGAAATTTTTAGCACATTGGATTTCTTGTTTCTTTCTGCATACAGTGTCAGACCGTTTCCAGAAAAAATGAGCTGGTGTAACCCCTTTCTGACTGATTACTGCTCTCAGGTAGTAAAGGTTCAGAAAAAGCAGGGTCTGTATTACTTAATTTTACTTCTACCACATTCTCACCCAAAGGTTTTCCGTGGTCCTATGTGTGAAAGCTGAAGTTATGCATTTTCTTCCGACTCATTTGATGTGTTATTAGCAGGAGTTTTGTCCAAAGTTGCAGTCTTCCTTGGTGCTATGTACACTTTTCATCATTATAAAAGAATATTTTATAAAACTGCAAGGTAATGGCTCATATTAAGGCATGTTTTATGGCTGGTTTTACCTGTCAGAACTCAAAGACCTACAGAATTGCACAATTTGGCAAAGAAATTTCCAGATGAAGAGTCTGATGTCAGGAGAGCTTGGGCAGTGTGGTCAGAGCCCTGGTACTGGAGAGCCCTGAGGGAGGCAGAGGTCCCTTGAAGGACTGCTATAAGTGAGCACAACTTAAATCTATCAGGAGCCAAAGCTGCTTGAAGTGTTTAGGATGCATAGAAGTACTCCATAAAGTCAGTGCCTACTCTGAATATTACAGCTGTAGCAGTCTAGCTCTTTGAAGAGTGTACTACTCCAGGTCTTCAAACATCTATGTGACAAGGAGCAGAGAACAACTCAGTCATCATCTTTTTTCACCAATATATTACCATGCTATTCTTTGCTGCTTCAGATCCAACAAGCCACCACACAGAGATGAGTGGTGTTACTCTTAACTGGGAAAGGTAGCAACTTTTAGGTGGTAAGAAGGTGTATGGAGAGAGGAACTGCACAGCACTGTAAGTGATGACTTTCAGCATCCCCTTCTCTTGTTCTTGAAGGTTCTCCTTTTCCCTCCCTTCCTGGTCTTCTTTTCCCACTTCCCCGCCCCCCATCTCTCCCATTTTTGCACCTCTGAAATGGTGTAAATGGGGCATTATAGGCTGCTTCTTCTCCTGTTATTACTTTCCCCGAGTGGAAGCCTCACTCGCAAGCCTGACGAAACTTCTTTCCCCTCGAAACCAGAGTGACAATTCTCACTTTGTCAAGAGCTCGAGATAACCTTCATGAGAAGTTCCTCTCCCCCTGCCTCCCGCAGACACTCCAGGTTACAGAGATCTTGTCACAGTCACTGAAGACCTCCTGCTCTCTCCTTTTTCCTCACATTTCCAAGTTCCTCTTTGTCCTCTCTTTCACCATTCTCTCCTAATCAATTTTCTCTATGAGTTTCTCTCATGCTAACCCACAAATGAACTCCCAAGTTGGCTTGCTTCTTGCTTCTGCCCTTTCTTTCCCCTACAAAGATTCCTTTGAAATGAAATTTCCATTTAATTTCATTAAATAAATGAAATTTTAATTACACAAATACACTATTTTCCATGCCCAAAAAGTAAGTAGAAGAGGAGCAAGACGAAACCCATGTCTCTTTCCATTTGCAAGTTTTTGATTCCACACTCTATTACAGAATCATAGAATATGAGGAGTTGGAAGGGACCTCGAAAGCTCATCCAGTGCAACCCCTGTCAGAGCAGGATCACCAAAGCAGTCACACAGGAACACGGCCAGGCGGATTTTGAATGTCTCCAGAGAAGGAGACTCCACAACCTCTCTGGGCAGCCTGGGCCATGCTCTGCCACCCTCACACTGACAAAGTTTGTCCTTGTGTTCAGTTTGAACCTCCTATGCTCCAGCTTGCTCCCATCGCCCCTTGTCCTGGCATTTGCTATCACTGAGCAGAGCCTGGTTCCTTCCTCCTGACACTCGCCCTTTCCAAATTGATAACTGTGAATGAGGGCACCCCTCAGTTTCCTCTACTCCAAGCTCAAGAGCCCCAGCGCTCTCAGCCACTCCTCAGCAGGAGATGCATCTCTGTGGCTCTGCTGGACTCTTTCAAGCAGTTCCTGTCCTTCTTGAACTGAGGGCCCAGAACTGAACACAATATTCCAAATGCGATCTCACCAGGGCAGAGCAGAGGGGCAGGAGAACCTCTCTGCCCTACAACCACCCCTTCTCATCCACCGCAGGATGCCATTGGACTTCTTGGCTGCAAGGACACATTGCTGGCTCATGGGCATCCTGCTGGCCACCAACACCCCAGGTCCTTTCCAGCCACTCATCCCCAAGCCTGTAGCGCTGCATGGGGTTATTGCGACCGAGGTGCAGGACCCAGCTCTTGGCCTTGTTGAAGCTCATGCAATTGGCCTCAGCCCATTGATTCAGCCTATCCAGGTCCCTCTGCAAAGCCTTCCTACCCTCAACCATCAACCAGTGTAAAGCTAACAGAGAGTTACTGGAGCCTCAGCTATTAATCTGGCTATTGGTTACAAATTTAAACAACTTTTTTTGCAAATTGCAGAGAAGCACATTGCTTCCCAGATGACATTTCCACCAGGCATCCAATGACTCCTCCAGCTCCCCATAAACATTAATGTGCTGAGCACCTGTGTCCCATGGCAAGCAAGAACCCAAAAAAGTATGTTTAGCCTTGTTCGTGCTCGTGCAGTCGAGGACAAGCCACAGTTTGGACATAAACCTGTCTAATAAGTGCTGTTTGCAAGTCCTAGTTTCAAAGCACAGTGCTGGACCTACCATGTACAGCAAAGTTCTTGAAAAAGGTTCTCGCTGAGCAGATTACTGCAGATTTGTATCCAATAATTTATTGTGTAAGCATTAAACCATTCATATCACAAACACCTGTGCAAGCCAGTTGGCCTAGTCATTTCTTGTTTAACATTTAATTATGAATATAATTAGCATGAGTTAAGAGACAGGCCAGGCATCCGCAATAAAATTTCCACTATGCAAAAAGAAAATTATAACTATAATAACAAAAAAGACTAAGCTAAGGGAGAATATGCCCCTCCTGCACAAACTTTTGCATGACAGCAAAATCCAAGTACAAATTCTTTTAAAACTTTTTCTTTCCCTTTGATCATAATTGTAAAGCCTCCAACAGATTTATAAGACCAAATTATACAGTTTTTTTCTGTTCCTTTACTATTGAGGCAATTTGCATCACTGGTGTAACCCTTTCTGTGAGGTTCCTCAAATTCTCCTGAAAGGTAAGTGAGCAGATTTGATGGAGTCACTGGAACGCTGTGTTAGGTGAAGTTCATGGTGGGGGGGAGGGAAACCAGTTAATATAATATTGCAATGCACATCGAAGAATTTTAAGAAGTGCTTTTGGCAGCCCAGCAGAACTGTGTGCTAACAGAAGAAAGAGTAAATACCACAACATATCTCATTTTAAAGGCAGATGCTCACGTTTAGGACAAAAAAAGCAAAACTAATCTAGGATCAGGCTACATGGGCTTCCTTCACAGAGCAAAGCCCTGCAGAGGATTGAAACCTTCATGTGTAGATTTTCTTTTAATTTCCCTTCCAACAACTTAGTTAAAACTTTCTAAGAAAAAAAAATAGGAAGAAATTGTTTTATCCACTAGTTTTCTTTTTAATGCCCTTTATTTCTGAACATGTTGGGCTATTTTCCACCTCAAAAGAAAAACTTTATTCATAGATGAGTCCTCGAATTATTTTTCCCCCTCTACTAAAGCAGTTGGTTCCAGACCTGGAAAGATCTATTTTAAAATGCTGTTGAGCTGAAGCAGTTTTCAACTGTGAAGGGAAGGTCATGGAAAGAAAACTGGGAGGTTACTGGGGCATATTGTTCTTTGACAGCTCCTGGGAACAAAAAGCCTGCAACGAACCTCTTTAGTTACCAGTTTTTTGCTGTTATACACACGATAGCCTCCGTTTACATCTTAAGTGGAGATTTGCTTTCTCACTGCCTCGAATTTGAGTGGAGGCTGTGCTATAATATGGTAGCTACAATGGTTGGGAATGTTACAGCTTAAATAGGTTTGTAGCCAGTTTATACATCTCTCTTGTGGAATACAGTTCTTTAGTTTAAACTGCAAGTTTTCAACTATTTTTTTCACTTATTGGTTTCAGTCAGGATGAACTTACACACTTTTTGTCTGTATTTTAACAGCTATAGATCAGAAGCCTTCTCTTCTGGTCTTTGTGTCCTATATCATCTTAGCATCTCTTCTAAAATGTGAGAGGTTTTTTCTCTCTATTTCAATACCAGTTATTCATAATTGAATCACAATTTCACACAGTTTCCCAGAGAAGGTTTCAGAAAGCTTTCTACCTGGTACCACTTTCTGAATGAGCTGTTATTATTATTGTTACTGTTATTGCACTTGGGAGAGGACATACATCTACAGATGTACTATACATAGTATATGTATAGTATATGTATATATATAGTATATGTATAGTATATGTATATTCATCTCTTTACAGGGATGGATATCCCTGAGATTATGCTGCCCACAAAATCATTCCTCTTTTAAAGAAATCTGTTAGAGTTGCACCCCAACTTTTGAATACTTCTTGTTTCTACCCGTTTTTTTGTTCTGTTCACTTTTATTTTTGGATTTCTACTGCCTTCTGATACTTAGATTTGGTCAAAAAGATATTAATTATGATTTCTTATGCGAGATATATTGTGGTGACCTTGGATTTGTTTATAAATCACCATGTTCACATGAAATTGAGGCTTTCTGATGCCATGCCAAGCCCCAAAACTTCCTTGGACAAGTAAATGGAGGATAGGAAAACGATTTCAATAGGAGGCTCGCCAACTGTGAATCTGAAGGCAGTTTGATTAGGACTCGAAGCCCACAGATTGAGATTATGACAGAAATTTGCATAATGCCAGAGACTGATAAGATTTGGTGTCTCAGGAACCTATTACGTGATGATGTTAAGAGACTGTCATGGATTTCTTACAGTGCAATATGCTGACTTGTCTTTCCAAGACGAGTTGGCCTTGAGCCTTGTTCTTTGTAAGCCTCGAGTTAGGTTTCTTTAGATGTCTTTTGAAAATCTCTTTAGACATCTTTTGTAACTTTCCACCAAGATGATACAAGGATGTTATGACTGTCAGAATAAATGAATGTATTTACTTCTTTTCTGTTTCCCAGCTACTATTTTCATAACACTGCATAGCAGTTCAGAGCAGGTCCTTGCTACACTGCGTTTCCAACCAATCTAGCTCTGTTCTTCGATCATGATTATGTATCGATGACTAGATTTGTTTATTGCCTCCTGATGCGGTTTTTTCGCCTGATTTTGGTGCAGACAGCTTCCGTGCAAACTCCTCCAAAGTTGCATTATTCAGTG
>NW_010158946.1:160748-164584 GCF_000695765.1 Mesitornis unicolor | reverse complement strand
TGCTGAACACCAAAGTGTGATCATTGCCCAGATCGACGCAAGTTGCTTCAACATGTTGTCTGGAGCCACACAGGGTTCTTGGGGGACATTTCTGAAGCAGGACTAGAGCCTAAGCTCAAAGAAAACGTTTTCACTGATGCCAGCCATCCTGGAGATGAAGACAGCTGACCAATACGGAGAGGACTGACAACTACTGATAGTGCTGCTAGCTTTTGTGGGCTTTAAAAAAGTCTATCACTCTCATTGCTTTGCTATGTTATCATCGTGGACTTTGTCAGACAAGACCAGTAAATACCAGTATCTCACACCAGTAAAACTGTAATCAATTTTTTATCTAACATCTTTCAATAACCAAAAAAAGATATAAAAATCTATCATGTGTAAGATGCTAAATAACCAACTTCAGTTTCCACATAGTAGGGTAACACATAAAATTATAGGATTGATGGGAACGACATAGTGAATTCTGCTTAGCATGCACCAGGAGACCCTAATTGATATATCGAAAGGATATGTGTGAAATCAGTTGAAAAAAGTGTTAATGGTCTATCAGAGCAATAAAAAAAAAGAAGAAAGAAATCCAAATCTTGAAAAAACAGAAATTAGATGAGTATCTAATGTGGACCTTAGGTACTGTCTAGGCACTTAAATTCACCATTATCATTCTGAAAAACCTTATTCAGCTGGCATTTACCCCTGAAGGTGCATAAGCTAATTAGATGCTGTGATTATGGCCTTTGAAGAACTTTGGGTGCCTATGGCTCTTCTTCTCCCTGTGCAGAGAAGTACTTCCCTTTCTGCCAGGGCTGAAAAGCTTGAGCTCCAGAGATGGGGAATTACCTTTCCTAAGTTAGGGAAGGCTTAATCCTGTGAGGGATTGCCAAGACCTAAGACACATACACCAACTCGATCTGGTGCCCTACAAATGCTGTCCCTTCTCTGGGGACTCGGTAGCTGACGTGGATCCTGTGTTTTATGTTCTTCATTCTGAGGCCTGAGATATCTCATAATAGGTTGTGGATTCCACTTGAAAGCCTTCAAGTCAGATCTTACAATAGCACATTTTTATTAGTCTCATTCTTGTGTTCGTTTGCCTTAGGTGAGAAACCCACAGCAGTGACAGACACCTTCATTCAGAAAACTGTGGAAGAATCACTATGCCACAAAAGAATTTCTATTTAGAGTATATACATATATACACATCTGCCTTTGTGTGTGCGTTTTAAACAATAAATCACCTATTTATCTACAGTACTGATGTGACACCTATTAAATTCATATTAGAGATAAGGAACTGAACATAACCTCTAGACCTCATTGGAAAAAATCTTTCCAATGTAATAATCTTTCCAACCTGTTGCAGAGAAAATCAAAGACCTGAACTCAAGCCTTCCAAACCAGAGACAGATGTTGCAGCTTTGGGAACTGGGTGGAATTTTCCTTTGTGGAATATCAGTGGGTTGGTTTTTTTTGTAACTGTGCTTGGACAGATGCACTGTCTATACAGATGCATGGCCTATATGGCTTTCTCCAGCCGAAAAGTTCTGGAAGGACTGGTCAGTATTTGAATATTTCCTGTGCTGTGGATATCAGTCATCATTGCACAGAAGAGTGTAGTAGACAGAATCACAGACAAATGTCTTTTTTTCCATGCCTTCTGCCCAAGACATTTAAAAAAAAACCCTAGTCCCATTGAAATAAAGATTTATAATCAATTAACACATTTACCTGCTAATATTTCTTAACAGATTTTTGCGGGTAGATTTTTTTTGTTTTAGTGGCTGAAGTCCTGGCATAAGTTGGTATGGCCATGTGGGTTGAATTCTGTAAATAAGGTGATTAAGTGTTTCAGTTATTGGCACTTCTACCACCTTACTCACATGAAGCACACTTTTACTTGCAGACAATCTGTTGAACCATGTCTGTTGATCTTCCAGAAAATCAACAGAACTATTTGCGGTGCTAAGTAATTTAAGTGTGGCTGAACCTGACTTCATAGCAGCATTTGGGCATACTTTAGAAGTGCATATTTCATCCAAAATACCACAAAATGACTGGCCAGTAATATACTAGACAAAGTCCTTGGAAAAAAACCTGCTTTCCAAATCCTAAGAAACAAAATTAGTATTAGGTCAGAGGTCTTGTGGCCTTCTTTTTATCACTTATAAATTCTCCGATATAAGCTATATGGACAGTAATTATCCAGCTTCAGCCTGGCAAGCAGAATTCTTAGATTCTATAATGCCCTGAATTATCTTCTAATATTTTGGTCATATCTAAATTGTTCTAATATTATGGCCATATCTAAAGTTATTTATAGGGCAAATTGAAGGTGGAGAGCAAGCACTTTGCCTAATACACAGTACTGTAAAATTTTGTCCTCATGCACATAATAGAGATGTTAATTGAAAGGCATCTTCCAAGAAGAGTAATGCTAAGCTTGCTATGGATTTTTTCACATAATCTTTAAAATAGCATCAGTATAAGGAGTCCATGGCACCTCTTGGGTACCCATTCCTCCTGGAAATTCTAGCTAAATGACTGAATTCACAAGAAATATTATTGGCAACTTGTTACTACCTACTACAGATAGGCTTTTAGACCATTTCATCTTACTTATCTAATGTATGGCTCAGGCTGATGGGTGCTTAGCGTCAGACCGAGGGTTGACCATCATGGCAGTGTGGGAAATTTGTCCTAATTACCTTTATGTTAGCCATTGTCATGTTGGTTTATTTCTGGCATTATGAAGCACTCCTCCTAACTGTACTGCACACCCATGCCCAGAGTGTTAATAATTCCCATTTCTGAAGAACAATCAGAAGAGACAGAGATACAAAAGCTGCTCTTTCACAACAACCTGAAGAAGAAGGGAAATTTTGCAGCAGCTCAGTACTGACCAGATAGAGTAATTAACACAAAATAGCCAAAGAATCAACTCCAACAGAAACAATATTGAAGGAAAGAGATTTTTTACTTTGCTCAGGACTATTAACGTACAGAAGAGCTCCAAAAATACGGAAAACACCTAATTGTTGTTTATAGACGTTTTTTAAGTAGAGTGGGTAAGAATATGGATTTGTAGATACTATGGCAGTAAAGGCCAAATAAAGAGGAGATTGACTGGAAATCGTAGATTACTTTAGACAGTTGGATTAGGTAGAAATCACCCTGATGTGCAGTAAAGCAAGCAACAAGAATTAGGGGTTTGAAATAGTGTAAAGCATGTCTTGGAGTGCTGGCATTTTCTTCCTAGGAATAAACTGTCTTAAAATCCCTCTATAAATGACTGTTCATTAGCCTATCAATGTGTATAATGGCTCTCAAAATCATAATAAGAATTAATAATAGTTCGAATAGCAGAAAGGGACATTAATTTCTCACTCATGAATATTAATGTCTTAGTAGACAGTCTCTTCCCGACATGCTTTCAAACTCTTAATTCACAAGTCTATAACTGGTTACCTGTTATTTTTACGGTCAAAAACTTCCCCACCAGATCACCAGAAGACTTCAGATCACCCTGACTTGGACACTAGCAGAGAGGATGGGAGCAGAAGGCAGCGCAAAGGATGAGATCACGGTGTCCTGATAAAGTTCTTCAGAATACACCAGTGTTTGCTCAGCCAGACTGTACACCAAAGGGCAATAAAAAGTAGTTGTAAGGGGCAAGAAGTTCATATTTACCCCCAGAAGACCAGTATGATGGTGGATTATCAGGAAGAAGAAGTGATAATGGCAAAGGATAGGTATTAAACACTTAGCAGCAGAATAACATCCATAAGAAGAGAAGCACCATGAAGCCACCCTACCGGGGTCAAGGGACTGCGTCTCCT
>NW_010158946.1:115748-155748 GCF_000695765.1 Mesitornis unicolor | reverse complement strand
TCTGATTTGGTCTTACACTGAAATACCTTTGCTAACATCACCACCTTTTTTATTTCTCTCACATCAATAATCTTTGCACAAGAGCTGGGGGTGCACAATGCATTTCCAGCTAACTCAAAGCTTAGGAAACTTTATGGACTCACTCATCTCCATAGCCAGGTTACTAGTGAGAGTAACACTATCCAAAATAGAGTCCTGCAGTTGAGGGAGGAAAGAAAATTCCTCTTGCACATACTATGAAAAGACCAGTGTCCAATGTCGTCATTCTTCTTTCTCAACTTTGAAACCATATCTTATTTTTTTCTTTTTCTTTTTTTTAATAGTCATATTCTTCAAAAATAATTTTGCGGTCATTCATGGTCTTCAATAGGGGAAAAAAAAAAGAAAGAACAGACTCAAGCGGAAGTTCTTACTTTAATCAGCACACTCTTCCATCATTAAATCCCTTTGTGAGGGTTGTTCCCATGGCTGACAGCACAAATATTAATTTCGCAACTGAAGGTGTGTGTGTTCAATAGCTGTCGCTGCATTTTTCAAGCCACAGCTTCTCTGATCACTAGTGTCGAGACACAGCAGCAACCTTCTTACCCTATCCAGGAATGATGTGAGCTCAAAATTATTGTAAAGCATTGCTATATCAGGACAAACAGCTTCCTTCAAAGTGATTGCACTCAATTTAGAGCAGTAATAGAATGTAGAAGTGTCTGGAAACAACGCCGCAATGGGATGCTATGAGGTGGTGAAGGCTCGTGCTCACCATACGACAAGGAGCGCACGCCTCGGCGATGCGGTACACGATGCTTACCTTCCTCCCTGTCAGTAGATCTCATCCTGGCATTACAACTTTGATCAAACAGCACAGCAGAAGCTGCAACTCAAGCAAAGCAATGCTTTTCTTGGTTGGTCAGATTCTTGTGAGTTTTCTCCCTTCTAGGTTTAGGAGGCCCACTGTCCTGCCTGCACTCAGGGCCTGGCCCTTCACTTCCAAGAGCATTTAAACAAATCTAAGATGTCAGCTAAGCGAATAATTAACTTGTGTATTTCTAAGCATCTTCTGCTGCATCCATCCCATGCTATTGATAACTCATCCATTGATGAGTTGTCAAGGATATAATCAGCAAACTAATGCTCACATGTATGACTCCTCTGCTAGAGGAGCATGGCATGCCCTTTTAACACAAAATTTAAGCCATGATGTTATAATGCCTGATAATTTGTTTGTTATTGGAGTGCCCATCTCCATGAAGCCCAGGCACAAGTTACTGAGAAACTTAAGCTAAAAATGAGAACATCTCTGTGTGCACCCAGAGTGCTGTTTATTCCAGTTCTCCGAAATGACAGTTCACTGACCTGGGGGCGTTCTGGAACAACCAAGTATTGCTAACTTAAATCTCGATCTGTGCCAGAAAACTAAAAGATTTCTGTATTTGGGCACACTGGGTCATATTCATCCTTGCATAATTCCACAGAGGTCTATAGAGTGACAGAGGGATGAACTATCTCATTGTTTCTCAGGAAAAGATCCAGTACATTCGAGAAGTTCAGAAATGGTACATCATGAAAGCATGCAGAGGGATTCAAAGGCTTAGAAAAGCGGTCAGCGAGCGACGCCATTGCGTCGGGGAAATTTCTACGCTATGGGTCGCTGTTTGAAACTGGAATTATAAAATTATACACTGGTACTGAAAGGAGAATCCTTTAGGTGGCCAGAAAAAAGTACTATCGCTAAGATACACTTCTGCATTGTTCACTGCCAATACCTGCTACAGGGTTAGATGACAGCGATTTTAGTTGTGACTTAGCATGTTCTATCATTGTGATTTGAAGCAATAATTAATTTAATAAGATTATAATTACAAGTACCTTTAAAATTCATTAAATTTAGCTGAATAAATTATTCTGTATGGGAAAAGGAGAGATTTTAAATACAGAACACTTCCCCTCATAATGCAACTGAAAGCTCCCTAAGAATAAATAGAAAATTTGTCAGCAGATCAACATTCAAGGCTCTCTTGGAGGTGACTTGTTAACAAAGAATTGGCATACAACACCTGAGCAACCGAAACCTACAGCACCAAGTTATTCCTTCCTTTAGGGTCAAAGAAATACTCGGATACCCACAAGGGTTTGAAGAAAAGGAGAAGGAAAGAGCATGGAGGAATTTGCAGGTTTCTCAGTTTTGGAGCACCAAGGCTGCCCAAGCACAAGGATGGTGCTTGGCAGACTTCCTGCAACTCATAGGAATTAAATTGCTATGCTGAAAATTACATTTGTCTCACAGTGGTAAGTAAGATCCTGTCCTATCTAATTCTCTCTACTTAGGTGTTGAGCAATAACTTCAGCTTCTTCCTAGTAGTTAAAGCACACTTTGTTTTGCTTTTCTTTCTGTGTATTCTTCCCTCTTTATTCTGAGCCAGACTAATGACTTTCTCATTCCTCTGTGCCAGCTAATGGATTTTATTCCATTTTCTAGATGGATGCTAGCATTTCTGTTTCATATACCCTAGACTACAGAACACAAACGTCAAGTACTTACCTGGATCAGGAACATACTTATTATGATACACTTTACTAATCAAAGGCAAAAGACTATTCCGAATATTGCTTTCCACTTGATCGTCCTTGCTTAGTTGTATGTTGTGTATATGTCTGTTAGTCAAGGTAAATATCTCCCTTCCGACTTCAAATCTGTTATTAATACTTTTTTATTGTGCAATTGCTCTCCAATAAGCTTCTCTGCAATCTAATTTTAGAGGTTTCTTTTTTTTTTTCCATTTACAGCCAGGACTTTTATCAGAATTGCATGTATCAGTGTCCACAAATCTACATTTTAAATAAATTGAAGGCTCTCAAGATCTAATAGAGAAAGGAATTGGACAATGACTCTCTGTCCCATTTTCATACTTCAAAGATATGTTCAAATTCCTATCTTTTTAATTGTACTACTAACTCAGAGTGCTTTAGGATTCTGTCATATAGCTCTTCTGTTCTTCCCCTTCTTGCTGTCTATAACACTGCTTCTATTTCCATTCTTGTCAAAAGCCTTTTCAAAGTCCAAAAAAATCTGTACACAATGTTTTGTAGTATTTGGCAGACTTATCTGAAACCTAATTCACTGCCTTCTTGTGATTCATGGCCCATAAATTATTTCATATGTAATGTAACCCGAAGGGTAAAAAAAAATAATTCTTTGTATTAAATTTCAACCAGACAATTTAAGAGAGGGAAGAAAAAGGAAAAAAAAAAAAGTATTTTTGAGACACACTGAGAAGATCTGACCTGAAAATATAGTCTAGTGTGTTGTCTCTCACAAATGGTATCACAGTTATCATTCAGTAAATAAGAGATTTCACATGCTACAAGTGAAAACTCTCCTGCCATAACATGTGCTTGCTATGGACAACTTTAAAGGAAAAGGGAAAGACAAAATGTACAAGATCAGGCTACTAATGCATCAAATCAGTCCTGTCTCCACTGATTGTTAAACTGAAAGGGTCTGTATGAAAACAGTCCAAAAACCAGGAGTACCACCCAATGCTTACTTACTGCGCATAGCCAAATACAGTCCTGGGACTGACCCCAGTAACAATAAGCTTGTGCCTCAGTGAGTGAGTTTCAATAATCAAAGGAAATAATTAACAAAACAATAAAGATCATTATGACTTCCTTTATGTAAATGACTTCCAAATGTAAATAGATCAAAGCTTGAGCTAAAACGAAGCAATTCCCCTAGTCCACTTGCAATGCTGAAAAGCAACATACATATATGGTTTGTTTACAGTTATAAGGATTATCAATGAAATATTAATTGATTTTTTTATTACAGAAATAGAAATTCCAAGGATTCTCAAAATGTTATACCTATATTCCTTACATCTATAATTGTCTTTATCTTAACGGGACTGTTTACAAAAATAAAAATTCCTTGTACATGTAAATCTCCATTCTCACACACCAGCTTGTAGGATGTCCAAAGAACAAATTCTGGATATTTGTTTTAATGAAAGAGCTCTTTGAAATAAGCCAGCTGAAAGAAGTATCCTTATATGAAATCAGGTATATACAAGCACTGTAAATGTCAAGGACAAAACATCTTATTTTGTATAAAATTTATCTTTTGGTTCACAAAAGTCAAAACACTTCTGTTCATCAGAACTTTTATAAAGGACTGTTTCATAATATGAATCCATTTGGATTATCTGACCAAAGATAAGACTTCAATGGACTTACTATATCATTCACCACTGTACCAGTGCCACAAAAGGGAATTACAATTAATTGGATTATGTTGGTCTCCACCCGCTGATTGTAGAAGAGAAAGTCTGAAAGTGTAACTATTTCAAACGGACCATATCTCTCATCAACCATGGGATTTCAGCTTTAATTTACCAATAAAGCTTAATTTCTTCTCTATATTCTCTCTGGTTAGGAAGAGGTCATTTCAACACTTTATTCAAGTTAGCCAAAACGAAAGGACAGTTTTGTTAAATACTTTGAAACTAGCACTTTAATACTTGCACCTCGCCTCTAGACATTATTACTAATAAAGAAACTAAGCAAAGTGAGTTGTCTTGAAAAACACAAGCCAGAGAACCCAGGTCTGGCTTTAGGTCATAAGAATAATTAGTGCTTCATATTCCCTAGTTCAGTTCATGAAAATTTGCATGAAGTTTTTACCTAACATGATAATTCGTTGTCAGCTATATGACGTGTGACACTATATAGGACAGAGACTGTCACTTCATGCCATGCAGGATCCTGCACAGACAGTAAAAGTTTTCAGTAGCAAAGTCCCATCTTAGATGTAGGGTTCACTGTATGGAAAAGTTACACTAGGAAAGACAAAGGTACAAATATAAATTTGATGTGCACAAATTACCTATTATCTTGGAAATAGTTATATTCTACAATGCAAGTAAATTCATGTGTTTTAGTTAATGTGACTTCACATGCCAAACACTATTCTTATTCTAGATGCCTATATATATACATACATACACACACACATGTATGTATGTTTATATGTGTGTGTGTGTGTATATATATATATGTATATATATAAATGTCTGTCTCTCTCTCTATATATATATGTCAATATATATTATATATCTGCTGATGGCTCTGACTAAAAGCTGTTAGGATTTTTCTTCACTATCCTTACTAGAAGGTTATTTCAGTCCTTAATTCCTTCTAGTTACCAGCCTAAATTATTCAACTTTATATACTTTTAAAATAATTATTAATATCAGTAATGCTTGCTTTGAATATTTTTTTTTTTGGTCAAACTTTTGCATTCAGTCTAAGAAATAAAAAGTCCTCAGTCAACTTACTTCAAAACCATGTTGCTTAATTCGCATTTGCATTACTTTTTGCTAATATCTGAAGCTCTAATTCCATTCCCTGGATATTAGCGGGACTAGCTATGCTGTTAAAGATAGGAATGCTTCTAAGTGCTTACTGAATCAGGGCATATGAGATGATAATTGTGTGTGTTTAAAACAAAACTTTAAACGGGAGGGGATTATATAAGTTGCTAAAACAAATATATCTTCAAGTGCACTGAAGGACTTTCAAATGTTAACGAAATGTCCTTTGATAATAATAGCGCTAATAATAACATGAATTTTCAAATATTTTTATGCATTTTGAAAATCACATGTTGCCCCGAATAGGGAAGATTCTCAGTAAGGGCACTCTTTTCGTATAAATTTCATCAGCTTCAGAGCTACATCTGCTTTGAAGCCTCACCAGCTGAGAATCAGATACTGGAGTACGTCCTGATCCAGGCACGGGTCAGTCTGCACATTTTAGCTGCTTTTCTACAGGAAATTTTTATGACAATGAGAGTAGCTTTTTTTTGAGGAATATGATGCTTTTGAAAATATGGATGCCCTAAGTTTATGATCAAACCTGTGTTCATGAAATACACGCAAGGGTACAACCAGTGGAACTAAAAGCTGCAAACGCAAACATTTGAGACCTTGCCCAGGTCTTTTTAACCAAAAAGTTGACATTTCAAGGCCAGTGTGGGCTTAAAACATAACTCCATCCACCCTACCAGATGGAATTCGACACATGCAGCTATACCTTCTCTTAATGAGCCTCAGCAGATGCATAAATACCCCCAGGCACATGTAAACCCTCCTGGCAATGTTTATGGTTCCTCCTTGGCAGAGCAGGGGTGCAATGAAACACGGGTGACTCAGTGGCTCCATGTTTTCCCATTTCCCACACACGCCTCGCAGTCTCACGTGGAGGGGGCAGACATCGCCTCTCGAGCATCCACCAAATCATTTCCAATATCACACCTTTTCCTTCATCTCATGCACACATCCACCTTTTACATTTTGACTCGCTCAGTGATAGGACCCTAATGCAGATTTGCCACATTAACTGTGTATTTATGCCTACCTTTCCCTTTTGCAGGGCTTATCTGGGTGTGCAACAAATTTTAAACTTTATCATGCATGAATTTTTCCTGTTCTTCAGATTAGTCTGTAACAATAGCCTCCTGTAACAACAGGAGGATTTCAACATAAAATAAGAGACTTTCATGTCTTTGGTTTCTGGAGATACATGCAGGTCCCTCCCACAAGAAATACATTAAAATATTGATTAGATTAGGGTAACATTTCAAATAAATGGAGATTTATACTCCCTTTTGGACACAGAATCTTATAAAAAAGTTTCAAGGCGACGGACAACAAAGCAGTTGACAAGAAAGATAGCATCTGCTTTCCTGGGTATTCAGGCTGAAGTTTTTCATTCTAAATGCAAGCAATGTTTCCGAAGTTAACATAATTAACTCACGACAATCCTGAAACATCATAATATAAGATACAGATGGAAATTCAAAGCTTTAAAGATGTCGTATAACTGCAAGAGGATTATCATTTTTTAACTGCAGAAATCTGAATACTAATTAAAACAGGTGTTTTTATTTCAAATACTCTTGCAAACTGTGACATTACCAGGAAGGTTATTTATGTATTAGTCTACTAGGAAGCATATACTGCTCGCAAAATGTGATACGCGATAATAATGAACTTATGAGATAAAAGAATGACACTCTCTACTGCTTCCTGAAACAATAAAAGACCAGTAGTTCAATTAGTTAGCAATTTCCGTGTGACTATTTGACAGATTCTACTAATTGTTAAGCTCCCACTAACTATTGCTTTACATAATTAATTATATGCAAACGCGAACAACAAAGACATGTGGGCCAGTTGCCCTTTTGACAATGTTTTTCGCAAACTGATTTGCTTACCAAAAATATTTTTAGAACTAAAAGATACTAATCTTAAGTGGAAATACACATCAAAAACATTAAAGCAGCTCTGCATCTTGCCATGGTTATGAGAAAAAAATTTGGATTGTTTAACATATCATTTATGCTGCATGCATAATAGCTGAAGTCTTCTAGCAGAGATCTTTCATATTAATTTAGCATTGCATAAAATTCATAGTAACAGGTCCAAGGGTCAAGCATCATTCATCATTAGTTGAAGTGACATTTGCAACCCTTCATATAGCAGCTGCTTGAAAGGGGAAAAAAGGTATTCTTTGGGAGAATGGGGGGTAGCACACAATCCTGGCTCTATCTGGGGAAGGGAAAACAAGGTGCCACTATGTCAGCATGGTAATGTGCTTAAATTTGGTGATGTCATTCTTCCCTAACCCCCACGAGTCACAAGGCACAAGGCAGCTGCATTCCTGAACTTAGTAGTTCGGGTGGAGATAAGTAATAACTAGATGTAAATGAATTACATTACTGTGGTTGTGAACATAGCTCTGTGCATCTAAATTATGATTTATATCAGGATCCTATCTTGTTTTTGAGAGTTTTTCTACTTGTTAACAAGGCAGCCCTTGTTCTCATGGCATCCTCCAGGCATAATAGTTTCTGGGAAGCCAAATAAGATCACTTTTGAAACTGCAAGACGGCATTCCAAGACTTTGCAGCAGAACACATTGGCCAAATTAGGACTTCTGAAGACTGTTAACTAACAAATAAAATCTTTTTTTTTTTTTTCTTTGTGGCATGTCTTGCCTACTATAAAACATTAAGATCAGAACGGGAAATGTGAGCAATTAAAATGAAAATGTAATCATCTGCAAGAAAAGATAAATTTGTATTAAATGGCTAATACTTCACAGTCCTTTTGATATTACAAGTACTTTTTAAGAAAATATATATTTTATGTCATAGTAATTTTTATCATGCGAAACATGTGATCTCCTTGGAATTATGCACATTTTTAAATCACAGTCATTAAAACAGCATGCAACACAAAGTAGTCAGCTTTTGGAGCTTTGCTAATATTTGGTCATTTTCCTCAACTTTGCTATTATACCTGAAATGTGTTTAATTTATTCACATCACTAATTATCCACAAGTATTTAAAAGCGCTATGGTGATTACTAACCTAAACTACAACTTCTTATTTTAAAAGTTTAATGATTTTTATGAGGAAAACCAATGCTTTTTAAAGAATCACTTAGAAGTACATGAAAAACGTTCAAGGACATTGCTTATTACGCATTGCGATTCTATGAGCCGCCATAAATTAACCTCCCAGTCAAAACACTTCTACCAGAAGTTACTTTTCCATCCTCCATGTATGTATTACAGAGGAGCGAGTGCCCTGGCCTGCCCTTGCATGGAGTCAAAATACAGTGCTGCTGGTATTTCACGGCAAGATCTCATTATAGCCAATGGCAGCACTGGGCCCCTGCGTTGCACGGCAGCTGTGAGCATCAGACCCATCCCCAAAATGGTTTGTAGACCGTGTCAGTCATATATTATCTAAAATATAAGACGGCCCATTCATCAGTGAGCAAGCCAGACCCAAAAAGCACTTCTACAGAGGACCAGTGCTACTGATCCATTACTCTTACAGCATCTCACCTTTCCACAGGTTTTAATAGCTGTGCACACATTAAACATGTATGTAAAGATGTTATAGATACCAGAAAAGCAGAATGGCTGCAAAAGGAATAGAACAGCAGAGGCAAGATGACTGGCAGATAGGGTTGCCACATCCCCCTTAAAGAGACTGCTCCTTTTCCACACCTTATGTCTCTTGTACCATAAAAATATGCATAGATGTATGTGGGAGCATCATAGCAGATTTCTTGGGATGCGTGCCATGCATCTGAGCTTCGAAGCTGGCTCAACGTTGTCACCATTAAGTCGCAGTGTACACAGCAACACTTCAATCTAATTTCAATTAGGGAAAAGTTACACAGAAACTTCTTGGAGAGTACACATGACCCTACACATAAATACCAATTAAATTCAGTATCATCAGTGTCTTTGCTGTGAACATTGATACCACCACGGAGAGGAAGGAATTTAAAATGAGGCAGCGCTTGATGACATTGCCTCCATCTACAAATTCTGCCTGTGGTAGCTAGTACGTCAGTGATTACTAAAACACAGGGATCCAGTTGTGTAGAAATGGGGTGAAAAGAAGCGATCTCATAAAATTTTCACTACAGGCAGCGTATATACGACATGAGGTAGATTATTGATTCATTAAAACTACCTAGTAAATCAATAAAAGCCTAATCTACTGAGAAGCTACAGATACTAGGAGTGCTAAGAAGTTGCCACTAAGACAAGAGAACGAACTAAAGCTACTTCTCCTACCCAAGGACTCAATCTCCTCAAACTTGTAGGTTTACGTGCTTAACTATCCATCTCAGTCCAATCAATATGTAAAGGGAATTCCAGTGTCACTAAGTGGGATCAGGGAGCTCGCACCCGTTTTTGTGTGGATATGCATCACTGCACTGAGGGTTGTTCCATTTTCTTTTGTTCACTGAGTCTTTTATTCAGAAACAATGGGACAGAAAGTGCGGCAAGTTCGGGCTTTAATTATTGACAACCACTTTTTTTCATTCAAAACTCAGAAGATTCCTCTAACACAGATTATTCAAGGGATATTGAAATGTGCTCTTTAAGTACTGAACAAAACAACCCTCCCCAAACCTGCAAGACAACCAGGAGGAAAAGTCATCCTAAAAGTGTTAAAACTCCTTGCACACCATCACTCATTGGTGACTGGGGAGTTTTTACAGTCTTTCAAATCTTCTTTCAATCACAAGATGCCTTAAAGGGACAGAAGGTCTTAAAATGTGCTCTCTATCTCCCCAGTTGAGAAAGATGCATCGAAGGGGGAGGGAGGGGGGAGTCAAGCCACAACACAAAAAGCATTAATGCAAAGAACAGTGGGGTCTCTTCCTAATTTGACTTTCTCTACAGGTGGTCTGCAGCTGCATCCAAACAGGTTACACCACCGCCTTCCCATGGGCATTACAACAAAGTGGGATCTGTATTCACAAGAATACATTTACTAGCATGGGCTGATTCAGGTCTAAAAATAAGAAAAAAGCATTTTTCAGAATAGCCTGAGGTAACTCTCTGCGCCAGCAGAAGACAGTAGCACTCTTGTTTCACTGGCTGTGCGTGATGATAAAGGATATCAGAAACCCACTTCACATGACTCATTGAGGCCCACAGCCAGCTTCCAATTGATTCATTTTATTTGTATTAGTTTGTTCTCCCATCGACTACACAACAGGCTAGACCAAATCAATAAGCAATATTCTGTTTTCTATTGACTCAGTGGTAATTCGCATTGGGTCCTGCAACTGCTATATCTGATTTTATATAGTTCTGGGTATCATCAGGGAAACGACGGGGCTTAGATGTTGCTTAGCGCAGGAAGAAGTGGGAAAATATTGCAAAGGCAAAGTCAGATATTGGCTTTTAAGCTGTTACACCTGCAGGAGAATGTATGAGCTGTCTGTGCAGTAGCTGGATGGTTGCAAAGGCTGCGGCCCTGCTTATCATAGAATAATTTGGTTGGAAAAGACTTTTAAAATCATTGAGTCCAATCATAACTGGTCCACTGCTAAACCCTAAGCATCTCATTTACCCATCTTTCTAATCCCTCCAGGGATGGTGGCATCTTATGGTACTCTTCCAAGGGATGCAGGAGGTATTTCATGCTGTGCCTAAGCAGATATAAAGTGAAAAACACACACATGTACATTTGGTAGCATGGAAAAATTATATTTGAAAAAGATGAGCACACAATACTTGTGTTTTCTTCCCAGTGCCCACGATACTTTCTGCAGCTCCAGGACAAGGCAATGAGGTGGAGAAGCAGTGACCCGTCCTCTCGGTGCTGCCAAAATCCCTACTGGAGATAACAGTATGAAGTGCTGTCCCTATGTACATATAAAATGCCCTTCTTGAGCTTCCTTAAATAGGTAATTGCATCTGCTTAAATGGATTTCAGCGCAATTAAGCTAAAACACATAACATCAGAAGTTTTTAGCCATTTTTCTCTGTTTTGGCCAGCTTGTGCACAGTACGTTTGTGGTGAAATCTGCTAACTGGATGCTTCCAAATACCTTATCTTTGATCTCCTGATATTTTTTTAATATTCATTTCTAGGACTTCCTTTTCCTGCAAGCAGTGGCTAGGTTTAAACAGAAGTATTTTTACCCAAAATTGTGCACATCGCTTCTTTGGCGTGAGCTTGCTGACATACCCGGCATAAGAGCAACGCAGCTGTCATTACCCCTGCACAGCCCGAGACCAAGACACTGACTGTATTGTAATGTGCTCAATCTCTTTTTCCATAAAACTTGTGAATCCTCACTCTGCCCCAAGTCTCAGATTTCTCGAGCTGCTGTACTGTGCCTTACCCAAAGCAGAGAGCTGGATTTTTCATGTTTCCGATAACATCGTTTTTTCTATGCGAGATAGAAAAACCATGCTGGATACTGGGCTGGATGTATGTAAAAGGGGGCAGAATACAGCCCAGTGTGTTCTTCCTATCAAATACACTTGACAAACTTTAATGAAAAGTCTTCTCTACTTCCTACTAACAGATGTTTCCAATTTTTTCTCTCTCAGCACTTTAAACCACCATCTTTAGTTTTCATGTCTAAGAGACATTATTATAGGATACATCATAATGATATACTGTACATTCATATACAGTATCCCATACAATGACTAGTTGATTTATAATTCAGATCCAATAAAGGGAAAAATTGATTTAACTGATGACTAGTGAAATACTAAATGCATTACAATGTTTGAAAAGAACATCCTTTTCTTGCAATACTAGTGACATAATAAAATTAAATATGGATATAAGATAATGCCCATTATTATTAGGCAAGTGGTATCAAAGGGAGCAGGAAGAAAAGCAATCTCTATGTACCAAGGAATGCCTAAACTTTCTCTTCAAATGTACAAAGACTTGAACAGAAATTGAAAAATTTCACAAAGTAAATGCAAACAATCTTGAATTACAGCTTAAAGTTAGTTTTCCATTTACTGGTCTTGGTCTGTCAGGACTTTCAGTAGCTTTGACACATTTGGGTACCATAATGGGGGTAACTGGGAATTCCAGGGGTCATCAACCTTATTTTTCAGCTATGTGTTAAATATTTGTTTCCTCACTATCCATAAACTGCTATAATATGATAAAGGCACCATTTAGCCTCATATCCAAGAAATTCATATCCCCTTAAGCACCCTGTGTATCATCTCTTCATCTCACATCGAATTTCTTACTTCACCTCACAAAGCCCCCATTGAGGTTCATCCCCATGGCTCGCTTCTTCCCAGGCCACCTGCTCTCTCAAAACATTCAAGCTATGTAATATCAAGGTGATTCAGCTACTAATTTCCACATCTCATTCAAAAAGCTTTAAAACTGCTCCCCTTTCCTAGAAAACTTCCTTTACTCCTGCAAGGAGCCTGTCGGGGTGGTGGGTGAGAGCATCAGCAGGTAGGGAGCACAAAGCCAAGGTGTCAGTGAACTTCCTCATCTTTTAGGAGAGCTTTTCACCATATTTTACATTTCCAGATCAGAAATCGAGGCCAGGCACCTCAGAAGTCGTGGGGTTATTAACTTTCTTTAAGCATCTGCTTGAAGTCAGTCGCTTTGACAATTGCAAATATCTTTGTTCGTGCAGATGGGTAAATTGTTTCTAATACAAAATAACTTCTATTTGGAAGCAGCTGTGATTGCTCATACAGACTTAAGATTGATGGTCGACTTCTTAGAATCCTGATACAGTAGTTTTTCCTTTAGGAACATGTGCATTTTGCTTCTGGAGAAGCAGTGGCTGACAGCAATCGCTCTGGACACAACTGAGATTAATACATTGAAAAAATTATTTGGTCGTTACACCCAAACAACACCCAAATACTGGCACTAAGCTACACCTCATTTTACTGTTGCATCAGTAACATTTTAAGAGACTTTAGTAATCTCAGTAATTTTACAGAAAAGGTATTATCTCTAAAGCTATTTGGGGATTTTAACTTCTATTATGGAATTCAAGGAAATATTAATAATCTATTTGTAAAAATGTACCATCAGAAACTGGAGGTCAGCTAATTTGCATTTAAACACCTACATTTGCACGTGCAAAACTAGATAATTATGCTCCTAGCTGGCCATTTATGTGTACAGATGGGTGCATCCACACATTTTTGTGGGATAATTTTTGGAAGCCTATAGAAAATATGGTCTTTAAAGATTTTAATAAGGTTGGCAAAACATACTTTCTTTGCATAAAATTATGTAGCTCCCAAGTCTAAAATTACTTTGATTTAAAAAATGAAAATTGGCAAGGGATTAATCCATAATATGGTCTAATTACTTTTTTCTTAAAAATTAAATGGTCAAGATCTTAACTCGGTATAGCAGTTACTGTTCATGAACTGAAACTAAGAAATAGAACTGAATAAGGAATTTTATTAGGTGTCTAAATATGTATTTAGCTAATAGAATCCTCTTACCTTTGGCTGAGTAACAGGTATAATAATTATGGAAGCATATTTAATTTATCCATCTGAAGCATAAAGCACCACTAATTATATTTTTATGAGATTGAAATGCAAACTGGCCAAAGCTTGAAGGTAAAAAGTAGAACTGACTTGCTGCTGTTAACTTGCAAAAGCACAGAGAACAAACACACACGGTCAAACAAATAAAGAGGGAGAGAAATACAGAGGGACAGACACAGAGGATGTTGAAAGCAGAGAAATAGCAGATATTTTGGCCCTTTTACAGATGATATTGTCGGCTTTTATTTAACCTATGCATTGTTTAAAGTGTTGAAATTTTGATTCTTATTTATTAAAGTGGATTCAGCAACGTTCAAAGGGCATTTGCCAGTCTAATGTATAGAGCTTGCTGAACACTGCTCAATAAACACATCACATTTTCAGTGAGGACTGAGTTTTCCCCTGTCACGTTCAGTAGGAAAAAAACAATATTAAAGCAAGGATACTTCCTTTTGCTTTATGATATTTTATTATTTCTTTGTTTGCAGAGGTTACTTCCATCAGTAAGTAAATATGACTGTGAATCTCTTTGTCCTTCATCAATCAAAACCGGTCAATTATAAGACTAGTGCAACTAGATCAAAACTCCAGGCTGTGTACTCATATTACCACTCATATTATTACTAAAAGCGCATCTATATTCCAAACTGGGATACCATAACCCCTTTGTCATTTTCCAATAAAAAAGACCATACCAAATAGGCAGAGCACACCGTAATTAGCAGCTGGCAGAGAAAGCTGTAAATCTGTATGAGTTCTGAACGATTTGCTTACATTGTTGCTTTGTTGACAAATGATGCTGTACATGTTAATGTTCCTGAAATGTCCCCATTGCACCTGACGTGCCAATAAATGCCAGCCAGCTGTATGAATTATGGAAATAAGATTTTTGTTTATGAAGGTATCCCAGACATTTATTTTACTGCATGCCTCTTGACAGATTTAATGTCTGGAGTTACATTGAGAAGATATTTGCTACCTGACATAATGGATAATGGAAACTTTAAAGGCTTTTTTTAATGATGAGACTAATATATTTTTTTAATTTTACCTTGTGGCTACACATTTACTCTCGATACAAAGCTTGCATATTTTAAATGAAACGATACTAAATTGTTCCTAATGTACAATGAGTTGGATGAAACTGGTGCTGCAGTGTACGAGAAAACACAGGAAAAGTATCTCTGAGCAAGAGCACTGCATGCAAGTTTACTTATTTTCTCTTAGTTGATTTTTGTCTCTTCCCCACATTTACTCATATATCATTAGCGTACAAAGGTAGCTGTTAAGACTTAGGCATTTCAAAGTATGATAAAAATCTTTTAACAGATGTATTTATAGCAGGCTTCACAAAACATACATTTAATATGCTAAGGCAAGACACAGGGAACATAGAAATGTGTGCATCTACCAACTATATTTAACTGGATTCAGAACAAAAAAAAAACTGTCACTGAACTCTGACTATTTAAAAACAAGGTGTACATTTTCAAGTAATACACAAGAAAAAAAAATCCTTTTAAGTATTAGAGAGATGAAAACTTTTATTCCAACCCTGCTTTTAGCAAGCATCCTTATTCTGGCCAAGGCAAATGATGTCAAGCAGCCTGTCCCTGAAACACAACCTCTGATATCTTTCCTAGAGCCAGGTTTGCAGGTTATCTCTGGTTTCCTCCCAGACCGTTTTGGCCGAGCCCGCTGCCGAGGGCACCCCAAGCTGTCCCAGTGCCGGGGCAGGCAGCAGGTGCTGGCTCCCGGGAATCCCGGCCCATCCCAGCAGCATCCCGGGAATCATCCCTGCCCTGCGAGCGGAGAACCTGATTCCCCCCTCCAAAGTGGAAAAATTTCGGCTGGCAGAAGAGTCTGTACTACGCAAGCTCTTCAATTCTTCCTCTATTAGCACATGCGAGCGTATTGTCAAGAGAAACAATAGCAACCCCACAAACTATTTATTCCATCAAGAACAATTTATTGTCTTTTGTAAGTTCGTTTCCAGCTTCTGAAGCTCCAGAGAGAAAAAAATCTGCTGGTTCTTTAAAACTTCAGATGTTGGGGACTATTTGTAGTCATCATATAAATGGGGGTGGTAACCAAATTAACCAAATTCATTTTGTAACCACAAATCATTCCTATTAAAATACTCCCTTCTCACCCCACCTCAAAAGAAGAATAAGAATAATAAGAAAAAAAAAAAAAAGGAGTCCAGATGGTTAAAATTATTTTTAAGCAAATATTTAGTGGTTACAGTTGAATTCTTCTGGCACACATTCTCCACTACAAAAATGACACCCCACATTCACTGTGTTAACCATTTTCCAATGTGCCAGCCAAATGAATGCCTCGGAGAACACACACACACACGTTATGGAAGCATTATCAGAAATGCTATAGTTAAAGTTCCTCTGCAATTTGGGCAGAAAGGAGGGCTATTTTAGACCATGCGGTAGAATTTCGTCTCCAGGTATAACATGCAAGTCCTCAACTGAGTTTTCTGAAGCGTTCCTTGAAGCAGAACTGTTTTTCAGCCCATTTCTTTATTGCTAATGTCACTGGAAACTCTACTTAGGAAGTGGGGTGGAAGGGGGGAAAGATTTGTAACGAAACATTCACAGTAGCTGCCATCTCTGTATTTTGCACGGTTCAGAAATGTTGCACTAAAACACAAAAAGTGCATTCCTTTATTTCCCATAACTGAACTTAGCCTGCAAAAGAAGCAGCCCAAGGAAATCCCTTTGTTGCTCTGACACTTGCTTTAATTCTCCGTGGTGGTTTTTTAGTTCCCCCGTTGACCCACACCACTTGTACTACCCTAATATTACATCCTCGCCTTTTCAACAGATTTAACAGCCACCACCACCGCACGTGTGCCCTTCTGTGTTCCCAGTTCACATCGCAGAGTGGACTGGTAGGAGATGGGGAGATGCAAAGGCCCTGACACCAGTATGGGGCTGGCTGCGGTGATGGACGGCCAGGGAAGGTGTCCCCCCATACAGCTCCCGCAAACTGGTTGCTCCAGTCTGGCATCCCAGGAGGTTTGCCAGATGGAGAAACCTTCTCCGCAGCAGAACCGCAAGCTGTGCTGCTTGGGAAACTCGAGGCTGTAACCCTTTCCCTCTTCCTCCACATACCCTGTTGCTTCCAGATTTCTTTTGATGCCTGCATATAAACAATCAAAGCAAAAATCTTATTTCTCAGAGACTCGCAAACTTTACTTGGTTCTAATCCTTTTTCCAGCAAATTAACCCCAGATAACTTAACACTGTATATCTAGCTTTGAGAAGAAAGGTTAATTCATTCTAGGTCAGAGTTAAAACCAGACATGTGATTCGCACAAAATGGACGCACATATTGTGGTTGCTCACATATTTTAAGAGCAGAAGGAAAGTTTGTTGTGGAGTTGCAGTGCTGGGATATTATGGTATTTGCATGGTCAGACTTGAGAGTTGTTCTGTGCAGACATTAGATTGCTTATCTAGTAGTCTTCTTTGTCCACAGTTGAGGAAACACTGCTAGTAAAAACTCTGATAGAAACGGCAATTTAAAGTCCACAAAAGTTTATTTTGGTAGAGGTTCAGGTCTGAGTTATAGATGTTTGTTAAATGAAAGGAAATACGTGTCCGTCTCTATATATGTATGTGCATATGCACACCTGGTTTACATTGGTGTAACTTCTCTGATCTCAGTGTTCTACATCAGCATCCCAAAAGGTAAATCTGACCCGTACCATAGAGTCTCCAAAGGGCCCATTCTCACTATTTTTGCTAAAAATACCTATATTTTGCTCAGTGGAAGATTAAAGCTAATGTATAGCAGAAGAGCAATGTAAGGAATCCCATGGTAAGTCTCCATTCTCCTTTGGGTACCTACGCAGTGGGCAGTGCAGAGACTCAGGCTCCACTATCCATTTTCTCTTTCACGTGTATGGAATTCATTGAAGGTAATGGGAAGGAAATAATAGCAGTCTCACCGGTCTCTAACAAGAGATCACTGTGTGGAAAAATGTGACTTGTCAAGAGCTACTTTCCTTGTATTGTTTCACGAGAAAAATATACCATAAAGAATAGCTGAAACCTAAAAGCTTTACATTCCTTTTCCAGTATTAAATCAAACCAGATATTGGTAAAAGGTGCAATTATACTGGAAGCATACCAAAAGGTGATAATATTCCTATTGACTGCGGCCAGCAGTTGGCATAAAACATATACTCCATTTCCAGTGAATTATTCCATAAATATTTGCATTTTCCCTCTGCAGTCCACCATCTAAGTAGTCTGTTTATGACCAAGAAAATAAACACACAAATATCAAATAAACAAAGGAAAGAGATCTAATTAAAGGCTACATTTACTCCCTCTGGGGGAGTAGTTATTCCTGCTCTTTCCTCATATAGGTAGAAATTTACTACCAAGAAAGAAGAATACCTCAATTTGTATTTGTGTATGAACAGAACAACACAGGCAAACTTTCACATGGGTGCACATCCCTGCAGAACAGAGGTTTTGGAGAAGCAGAGCAAAAACTGCTCCAGACCCTGCTGTGGTGAAAGCAAAGCAAACCAAACGCAGGTCATGGTGGAGGATTGTGGCTATTAAACACCCCGTTAAATGGTGATGAGGAAGAGAAGGACACTGTCCTCCAGGATTGGGCTTTGGCCTTGTTGCATTTGATGATGGGAAAGGAAACCCCAGGAAGATGCCTGCCTCTGCGCAGGGTGAGTTTGCAGGCGGGCACTGCTCTGCCATTATCTTGTTACAGAAAACATTACCTGCCGTGCTCCCTATTACTTATGTTCTGCGCCAAAGAGTGGCACGTTGATTAATTACTACTCTAAAGTGCTTATAAAGCATCAGTCCAAGGCAGGTTTACTAGGTTGGGGCCTCCCATGATTTATTGACTAAGGAGAAAGGCAAAGGCCATTTGTGAAGGAGCATTTTCTTCTGGGGGAAAAAAGTACCAAACTCAAAAAAAACCAATTTAAATTACCCATCCTCTGATCCCCTAGATTAAAAAGCCTGATCCTGAAGAGTAAAGTCAAAGACTTTCTTCCTCTGAAACTTATGCAAAAAAACCCAAACAGCAACAGGTTTTACTCCATTTTAAAGCACAGCGTGCAAATGTCAAGAAAAAAACCCCAACTCAATCAACTGATAAGAAAGGTCTGAAATGTTTTCTTTCATTGATATAGGGAGCCTATCAAAGGACTTCAAAATAATTAGAGCATTTCTGCTCTAATGCTTTTTGCTTTTTTAACACTGTTGTTGAAAAGGCAGAAGAAAAAGCAGAGCATGAACACACAAACATGAGGTGTATCTACAAGAAGTATTCGTTTGGTTTTGGTTTGTCTTTGTTGCTATATTTTTTTATTATTATTATCTTTACCAGTAGTAAACTGGCACTTTGGGTTCACTGCGCTTCACTTACTAAAGTCTTTTAATAGTATGCAGTGCAGGAATGTGAGAGAAAAAGATTCCCATATGACAGAGATCCTTTGATATCATTACTTCAACCAAAACTTTGAAATACAGTAGCTGGTTTTCTGTGTAGCGTATGACAATTTTTCCCCAAGTCTTATAAACTTTGATTTACTTAACTGCTGTCACTGACGTGACTCACAGAGAAAGCAAGCATGAAGAGATCGAGAGAAATAGAAATGTGTTAGTCTATTTGATGGCACAGGATTATACGGTACAATAATTAGTGCAGTCTGTATAAGAAGTCTACAAAAAATAGTGGCATCAAAGAAAGAAAAAAAGAAGATAATGTCAAATACTTCCAATAACTTTATCACAGTTGCAACACAGTTTTATGCACATTTTCTAATAAAATTTTTGTCTTTGTAGTAGCTAAATTTACACTAAGCATGAGAGAAAAAGGACACATGACAACAACTTCCAGTGCACCCAGTGGGACCCTGCACTTGAGGAGCGGGCACTCGTAACCATATATTCTGCAATAACTTAATGCCACAGTAGCATTACTTTACCGCACCCTGCTGAATGGGAGCATTACATGTTGACGGAGCAGTGTAACTGAGGGTGGCTACCTTTCTTCTCAAAGTGTAGCATGGGGCTGATAAAATTAAAAAAATATATCCCCGGTAATGAACACGTTGTTTTTCTACAGCTTATACCTGGCAAGTAAACGTACAACCTATATCACTGCAGAGTATTAAAAAGCAAGAGCTTCAAAGATGCCCTTAGAAATTGCAAGTTGGATTGTCAACTCTATCAGGAGAAATTAGGATTCCTTCTGTGACTGAAGATGGATACAGCATTTGCGGGTTACCACATGCATTAGGAGGCATTGATGCCACAAAGCTGAAGAAAAGGACGATTTCCTCCAGAACCTGCTGAGATGCCTTGTCCTTAGCTTACGTGCTCTGCTCAGCGAAAAGGCATTGCTTCTTACCTCTTTACGGTGTAGTTTACCTATATGTAAAATGAAGACAGTGCTTGCCCTCGAGGGGTATAGAGAAGCTTAATTAAACAGGAGATTCTTAGCCTTAATCAGACCTCTCTCACTTACTAAGTACATCGGAAATTCTTCAGTTCAGGAACAAACTTGACACCATGATGAATGAATCTGCTTCCTTACCGTTTTGCCTCTGGGAATGATTTTTCTTGGAAACAGATATTTGTGAAGTTATATAAAAATGCCCACACCAAACAAAAAAAAAGAAAAGGAAAAAAACCCCACACAAATCCCCACGTTTCTATCACTGCTGATGTTTCTCCTTCATATTAAATGCTCAAGTCATCTCTCAACCCCAATCCTCTATGGATACAGCAGTTTGAGAGCAGATGGACCCCATCACCATGATTTTAGTCTCTTCCCTCAAAGAACTGAGAATTGGTCTTGCTGAAAAACTTTGTGATATCCAGTGTCTTCTGTATCTACAAGGACTTTAATGATTTGAGAAGCTCAAAAGTATTAAGGTGGCATTCAGAAGCACACAGGATCATATCTATTTTTAAATGTGAAATGGTAAAGGCAGGCAAGAGAGTTTCAAAAAAGTAAAATCTCAATTATTTCACTGAAATATTATCTATTTGTGGAATAAATAGATGTGGAGCCAAATAATTCTGAAGCATCTAAATTCTACCTTCCCTCTCCCACTCACAGAATCTGCTTTAAAACAAAAATGCCAAATTAATATAAGAATGATAGTTCTCACAGTATCTCCTGCCAGGCCAAGAAGGTACAGAGAATATCCTGAGAAACTGTTCTTAAGAATTATTAAGTTCAGTTTTGAGAGTTATTGAGTGTCCACAAAATTGAGAGAAATAGCCAATGTTTTGGTATCTGACTTGAATAAAATTTGAACTCTGGCCTTCTGATAGTAAATCAGAAGCATGCATGTGAAATATGCTTTTTTCCTCCTAAGCAAAATATGTACCAGTGCATCAAGCAGAAGCAGAGGAGGTTTCAAATACAGCACTCTACTTTTTACCAATGGGTACTCTTGGATCCAGCTGCTTCTGCTCCTGTTGGGAGGACATCAGCAGCTGGTGCTTGAAGTCAAACAAATTTGGGCCGAGTTTATCAGTTTTTCAAGTTGTGATCTCTGCAACGCCCTTTCATGCCCATTCCTCCTGGGTTTTGGGTCCTGCTGTCTGGAGGTTCCTCCCCAGCCCTGCCTCCCCCATCGCTCCCAGGATGCTCCCAGACACGAGCCCTGGCTCTATGATGGCTTCCCCAGTGAGACCTGGTTGACAGGGATGAAATACAACCTTAGCACAGGAATTTCTGAACTGTTTCACTTTTCAGAAGCACCAGAACCGGAATTACTTGCAAAACATCCTCAGTCCACCCATGCCCTGGTCAGGTCCTCTTCCTCCTCGGCTTTGCAGCCTTCCCAACTGGGCAGCACCTTCCTGCTTTCTCTTCTCCCAGAATGATTTCCCTGCCTCTAATGATGGTAAATCCCTCCAGAGATACACTTCCCATCCCCAGCCCATATTGTTTTCTGCCTGTGCTCCACCACCACATTTGCTGGTTGCCCCCTCCCAGTTCCCACGGGGGCTCTGCTCTGTTGTCCTCCAGGAAGGGGATGGTTAATGAGGAGGCAATTACATTGAAAAGTGTCAGGCGGTTTTTTGGGTGGTTTCAGCCCAGGGTTCGACAAGATGCTGCCTTCAGTGCTCAGTGCATATCTAAAATGTTCTTGCCCAGCCCTACATGCTCATTTTGATGTGTTGGGTTGGGCTTCATCATCCCCTGAATTGCACCTACACAACGGAGGCTGCTTTATAAACTGGGTCACTGAACTGATCTAGGTTAAAAATATCCCAGATATTCCTTAATGAAGTGTCAACAACTATTCTCAGGCTCAAGAGCGACTGGAACACCTCCTAATGTTCTTGCTTACATATGCAAAAAGTATGTCCTAATCTAAAATGTATTTATAATATAAAATGGAATTCAACATTTGACCTGAGCATATCCCACTCTGCCACACAGACAAAGGAAATAAAAATGTGTTGCTGTAATTTCCTTGACAGCAAAATACCAAAACAAACAAGAAACCTCACACATATATGTCTAGGCCAATATATATGATAATGTGAAACAATGAGTTAGATTTTTCATGGCCGTGATGAAATTCATCTTGTTAGTTCTAAAACTGCAGCACATAAACATGCAGTTTTCTGTATCAAAATCTAAGTAAATAAATACACAATGAAACTTCATTGATTAAAACTTTTACTGACTTTCTATAGGAGTTTGGAGTAAGAAATCTTCACAGCCAGGGCTATGAAAACTCTTAAGCAAAATAGCATAATGATGATTATTATTGTTTTATTGGTGCTGGTAGTTTAAAACTTTTATTATTACTATTATTAAGAATAATAGTGGTAGTATCACCACTTGGATTATTATTACCACAGTAGTGACAAGATGTCCCAATGAGATCCATGCCCCCATGCCCCATTGCATCAAGCATTATAAAAGCACATGGTGAGAGTGAGCAAAAGTTTATAATCTAAGCAATTAAGGCAGACAAAAGGTGCAGTAAGAAACAAAGGCACAAAGAGACGAATTGACATAAAAGCCTACAGAGAGAGCACAGGATAAGCCTCAGATATCCAGAGTTAACATCTAGTTAAACACCAAGTTGTTTGTCAACACAAATATGTATGTATTAATGCATATCACATTATCCAGTTTGAAGAATGTATACCAGGATTAAAAAGTACAAAGGAAAAACAGTGATTTTGTGGGTTTTTTTAGTGTGGGTTTTTTTAAAATTTTTTTTTCCTTAGGTAAAAGGTATCTTAATGAAAACTGGACAGACTAAAAGCGGTACAACACAGAGCAAACATGAGATGTAGCTTTGCTGGTGACTAACTTCAGTCAAAGCAATGTTCAAACCACAACCCATTAAAAAAAAATTTGGAGAGTAACTGTTTGCAGGGTCTGCCCATGATTCCAGCAAGAAATGGCACTGTACTTCCTACTGGGATACGGACAGCAAATAAGAAACTTGGTGGCATTCCAGCTGATGAAGACTGTGGTTAAAAGAGGGCAGACAATGTGCATTTCCTAGCACAGAGACATTTATTTCAGCTCTTACAACCAGTTGTTAGGTATTTGAGCTCAGAAAGCCTCTCTTGTATTTTGCAGAAATGATAACAACGAGTTCATGATGAAACAAAAAGAAAGATTGACGTATTTTTTTCTTTTACTGTGATTTTTATTTGTATTACAATTTAAATACTTCACACGCTTGGCATTATGTACTTTCTCTGACACTTAGTTTTTAGGTGCCTTACAAAGACTGTTTTATTGGTGAGGCTGCTATAATTAATTTTTTAAATGAAAATATTTTTTCGATTTGTTCATGCTTAAATAGCCCAGATATTTCAGCCTCGTTTACAGATGTGAACATGCCCAAAATATTTCAGCAGCTTAAGCCCTTTTTACGTGTTGCATTTAAACAGTCAATTTTTGAGAGCTGCTTTTTGTCGAAAGTTATTTAAAGTCTCATCTTGTCATTAAGTTATATTATGAGTGATCTGGAATTCAGTTTCACACATGACAGTTAATAATTTTAAATTCTAGAATTGAAGAATTTAAAACTAAACATTACATTACCTAGGAAAAAATAAATTAGTTATTTTTTAATTGATGGAGAATAACTTAGTTGACAGTGGAATTGTGAGGTTTTTTTAGCAAATAAGTTACTGCTACGGTATTCAGCTCAAATTCATAAAAACAAATACACAAAATGACATTTAGCTGCGAGATCACATTTCTGTAAAGATAAACTGTAAGCTCTGCACAGCCATTGCTACCAAACGCTGTTTATTCGAGCTTTAAATTCTACTCCCAAATTTGAATAGACTGCAGAGCTAGCAGTGCTGCTGAGGAGCAATATCAAAATATGTGCCTCCTGGGTCTAAAAACCACAAGTTATTTCAGCTTCTGCTAAGAATTGAGGGTTTTTTTTTTTAAAGTTGAGTACAGTAAGTAAATAAATACATTATCTACCTTCATGACCTTTCTTTTCCTGAAAGCAAACAGCGTCCATCATTTGTAACTTGACTTTCCATAAAAGTAACAGTTCATAAAAATCTGTGAAACTACTACCGGGAACAAACAAATTAAACAATGACAATGTAATAAAATAAAACTGCTGTTATACTCCTAGAGTAGAAGAATTGCTTCTTCGCTGGGATTAATACCTCTTGCAGAAAACAATTTTAAATAATGTGTAACATATGGATTCGGCTTTTATTATTCTTCTAAAAGAAGACAATTATATTTATGTGATAAACTGTTCAGTGTTAGTAGCATAATGTTTATATTACTGGCCACTTAAATAGTCTTTGGCATAGTTTTATAAGGAACAGCAGCCTCCAGATCTTTTGAAATCCATCTTACAAAGTAAGTCCTGTCTGTTACTGGAATGCAATGGTTTCACATAGTTTTCTTGCTGGAAAAAACATACTGCAGGTAATCCTGTTGTTACACCGCATGCATGAGAAACTTCCTGATGTTTTTAGCTGCAATTAATGCGGCATTTTAAGGCTTTCGAATGAAAAGTGTGAAAGTCTTCTAGCTATCGGGAAATAGGGGGAAAAAAAAACAGCCTCCAAATTTAACTTTTTGGAAATGAATAATTGTGATACATTATTTTCTATAGTAAACCTTTTCAAGGTGTTTTTCTTAATCTCCTCACTTTTAAGAACAGTGAGTTCCTATGCTTTCTTATTTTAAATTTAAGAAAAGAGTGAGTTTTGGGTAGTTTTCAAGGAGCTGCTTTTGTCCCCATTATATTCCAGATAATTTTCTAAAGGATTACATAGAAATCTTAGAAGTATTTATCTCAATATCTTCCAATGCTTCTGAGTAGAAACTGCACGCATTTCAAAAAAGAATAGGAATGTGTTACCAAACAAATATTTTCTGTTGCTGCTGTGTACAGAGATTTTTTTATTATAAGCACTGCCGGCAACAGCCTTTCTGCATTGCTGGGATTCTGCTATCCTGTGTGTCATTCAGATAACAAGATCATTTGGTAAAATTATGCAGGGTGAGCGACTGTATTTATTTGGATTCATCAAAAAAAAAGAAAAGAAGAAAAAAGAAATAATAATAACATCAGTCTGGGGAATGTTACTGTCCTCATTTTTCACTCCTGAAGTACAAGTTCAGTATTTTCAATTCTCCACTTCTCGGTCGCTTTTAAAAGTTGGGGTTGTTAACAAAAGATAAAGTGAAGGGTATGTCAATTTAAAGAGTGTAACCTAATGGAAGCGAAATCTGCATATTCAGTTAATTTGGGATTTATTATCCCAGTAACTAGACTTGCAACTGTTCTAAAATCGCGTTGACTGAAGACTTGAGAACAGTGCGAGTGGATGGCTACCCCCACCCCCATTCTTAAAAGAAAACCTGTGCCTGCTGCTTCCAATTTAGTGCAATCATGCCTCTTACTGGCCAATACAAGATGCAGCATTAGCTGTCACATGCAAATGAGTATTCATGGAGACTTTGAAATGTGCAATAAAGAATAAAGACATGCATTCTGTGAATAATTGTTTTCTTTTATAAAACTGGATCCAAAAGGGAGTGCCATTTCACCCAGAGTCTATAGCCTTTCTATGGTTACAATCTGCTGCTGGAGCCAGATATTAGAAATGAAGTGTGGATAAATGGATAGAAATGAAGTGTGGATAAATGGAGGACTCCAGTTTCCCGTGCTGTCAATCTTTCACAGTCCTACATTTGCTTAACAAGAAATAATCCAACACACGTTGGTGTTTCTTGCTATCTTGTTTTCTTTTCCAACCGGGACTTTTAAATGCAAAAGGATGTAAAATAAAGTTATCCACCTCTTATAGGCTTGTTTTTTCATACAAAGCCCGACCTAAATTCTTCATTTTCTATAGCATAGACGCACAAAATGACATAGCAGTGCAAGCTTCACCACAAACCTAAAGTCTTTTTGATATCACTTACCAGGATGAAAGAGAAAGAATAACTCAGATTTTTAGGGCCTACTTAGATGCAGGATGGGGAAAAAATAAATTAAAAAAAACCTAGCAAGCTGTAATGCAGATATATGCCCACATTTGTGGAGCTGTGAACAGCCAAGCTGAGTTCAGACGCACACACCTATTCACTGAGACTGCAGCCAGAAAGTCTGTTAGAGAACAAACAGCCATCAGCTCGTATTTATATTAAATCAGGGCATTACATGGCCCTAACTTCTGCTGGCAGAACCCCAGATGCTCCTTTCAAAAGGAAAGTAAGCAGATGCCCAAATTGCAGCACCTTTGTGGTTAACCAGAGCAGATGAACTGCAGGAAGCAGTTCAGACCTGGTCAAAATGGGAGCAGAGGTGGACAGAACTGGGTGGCCAGTGGGAAGAATGAATGCTAAGGATAAATGTTGCCTGCATCACGAGGAGAATTCACCAGCACAGGCACCCATGGAGGCTCAGCAGAGGGGAAATACCCCCTTGCAGGTAACTGAGTGCCTTGGTTTATGTTTAATCTGAAAATTAGTGGACTCCAGGTCAGTCAGAACTGCTCAGCAGGCAGGACCTGGCCCTGCAGGGACCCCAGAAAGTCAATTAGAGGGCTGGGAAGCATTACCTTTTTCCCTTTAGTTTAAAGTAAATAATTCCTTGTTGCCCTGTTTACTGCATACCTTTGCTCTTCAAGGGCGATCTCTTGAAACACAGCCACACACATGCAAACACACTGAAGAAATTAATCACCGACATTATCATCACAAGTGGTGCAATTACTGTAAACGGAGGCATAAAACTGCGAGGGGGGATCTGAAGACGTTTCACTCCTGCGAGGAAGGAGTCTTACCTACAGGGGCTGAACACGGTGACCAAAACCATCCCTGGTGGCAGGAAGACAGGTGGTTCTTTGTAGCTTATGCTTTGTATTGTGCCTGCTGAAGGAGCTGAGAAGAGGATGACCCTGGGGCTAGGGCAAAGGATTTGAAGCGAGGAGGTTTGGTTTGTATTCCTGAATCATCACAAACTTCCTCAGGCATGTTACTCAGCTCCTCATTTTCCTACTTGCCAAATATAGCTAGCAATATTTTGGTATCTCAGAGATGTTAGCACAAGCCCTTCAACATACATATCTGCTCATACATTATCTCGATGTAGTCATTCTCAAAAGCGACTAGAAAACACTCGGTGCAAACACATAGCTCCGTGGGGCTTAGTCATGCAAAACACAATGCGTGGTGATGCATCCCCAGGACCACAGGAATGAAAACCAGGACCTCATTCACATGTAAAACACACTTTCAGCTCCTCAAGGACTGGGTCCCTTTACTCCATAGCCCTAGCATGGAGGAATTTAAAGCAGCTTATTCATGGATCTTCGCACCGCTGTCCATCGCACAGGTGGCCCTGCACTTGGAGATGCATCACAGGGGAGACCCGCATTTGAAGATCTAACTTGGTTTTCCATGATTCTGAGCCCAAAATCCACATTTCAGAGGGTGGCTGCAGCCTTATCTGCAGTCTCTGTGCGCAGTAGGGACTTGGCAAATGGAGTTTGGTGAAATGGCACGGCACACTACATAGGAGACTGACGATAAATCAACAGATTTTGGCTCTGCTCCTGGCTCTGTCACTGGTTTACCATGGAAACTTGGGCAAATCTTTTAGTCTCCCCATCTTTCATTTTCTGTACCCATAATGTAAAGATAATGATGCTGCTTTGCAAGCTCTTTTGAGATCTCGAAATGTTAAGTGCTAAGTGCATTTTATTAACATTAATAGCACCCAACCGAGAGGATGCTGTACAGCACTAGCCCGGCTGTCCCCAGAAAACAGATTGGTGTGGGGAAAGTGTGCATTTGTTAAGCAGCTTAGACATTGCTCATTCCCATAATACTTCCCCAATACACAGGAACAAGATCTGACCTACTAAAACAAAAGGAAAACGCCATAAGGAGAAAAATTTCTAATGTGACCTGTCATCTTACTCCTAGCCCAGGAAAACTTGGGGATTTGCTGGAGATTATCAGTGTTGCTCTGTGTGGTTATTAAACTTGGCCACAACCACGGCACTCACAACTTGTGGTGGAGACCACTTCCATTAGAAGGCATTAATCACCATTTTATACACTCCCGTTCAGCTACCACTGAAAAGACATTTAGTAGATGCACTTGGTTATATCCTATCACACTTTATATGCGTTTCCATTTTAAAATAAGTTAATTGTACTGAATTATATCCTCACTCTTGTATTTACAGGACCACAGTATATTTCAATGTGTATTTTCAAAATGCCATCTAACGTGCTTTGTTATTTTACGGTTCAGTTTTCAACGTTTCTGCTCAAATATGTATCACAACATAGACAGTAGAAAGAGCTATGAAAAATTTATTATTAATGCATGTTTTTTCCTCTGCTGGAGATAGAAGAACTTTGTTGTGCATGTTATAAAATGTTAAATATTAGAATTATTTAAAGTTAATAGGATGCCAAAGAAAATGACTAATAATACATTATACAATTAGATGCCTTTCATATTAGTGAATCCATTAACAAAATAAAATACTTTCAAACAGTAGAGTTCTGATTTGCAATTTTTAGCAAGGATTGCCCATGTGTAAAGCTAAATTATTTATTCATTTTTTTAAAAAAAACTGCTGGATACATCAGTTTGCAATTATTTGCATTATGTTTGAATGCTTTATCATGTGGCTCTGATTCAAAAATACGTATCTCTAAGTTGCTTTAGCATCTTCATTTGTGCAAAGCATTAAACATGGGGAAAACAAAAGTAAGTTTCTTTCCCCAGATTCACCAGGGCACACCATAAGCCCTCCATATTCCTCTTTCTGCCATTTTGGGTGGTTTTTTGTTATCACTCTCTAGCCCAGATGTCCCTAAGCAGGGTTTCCCATATCTAGTTTGCCTTTTCAAGAGCACCTAGATAGGATCAATTCCCCCCTGTCCCACCCATACAGATCTCAAGTGCAGCATCACGCAGCTTGACCTGAAGTCATTCAGATGCCACAGGTGCCCTTTTTCTGAGCACTGGGTACTACCTATTTCAAAACCAGTTATCTTGTTTCCTCAGCTGATGTCCACATTATCCTTGAACAAAACACTTAGCAAGCAGCCAACTTTTCTAACAGTAAGAAACAGCTTTCAGCACCAAAGTGATATAACCTTCTAGTCATTTTTCTCCTGTATTTTCCTTTTCTTTCTGCATTGATGCTGTCTCTAGAAAGGCGTTCAACACCAGCTAAAGAAAGTTCCACTAGTAGCAAGTAATCTCCTCCTCCTCATATCCATCTTCTCTTCACTGCTGCTATCTACTTAATTAAGTCGTTCTCAATCTTCTGTATCATAAGCACATAATGTTGGTTGATGGAAATGTGTTTTGAAATCCCTGTTTGTTTGTTTTTTAATTATCTGATTACACTGGTTAAAAAAAAAAAGAGAGAAATGTCTCTGGTATACTACAATAAGTAAAAATCAGCAATAGCACTCTGTTTCTCTTGAAAGAGGGTTGCGTTTTTTTCCACCTTTTTACAGTCTACTCAGTCCACTCTTTGCAATTCATGGGATTTAAAAGTGTGATGAATGCAACTGGAGCCAGAGTTTGGTAACATTGTTTTAAAACTGGTTTTAGATGGTTAAAGATGCCTCTTATTGTGATCTCAACTCAGCTTGTGAGAGATGAGGAATGCTCTGCTTGACGTCTGCTGAGGTTTTTAGCAGGATTTTGGCATAGCCTGGCTCCAGGCTGCTGTCATCTCAAAGTATCTCCTGTCCATACATAGCCCAATGTCAGCCCATGGATGAGATGCAATTCTCTCCTGTTAAGTCAGCAACTAATAGAAAAAAAGAAAGTGTGCAAGAGGGACACAGACAAAGATTATAAACTAGCAGATTTGGCTGCATCTTGGACACTGCTCATGAAATAGAAAGGCAAAAATATTATAAATTACTTGTTTCATTACATCCAATTCTTCACATTTTGATAATTTCAGAATTCTACCCTAGTTATGTAGTACAAATAATAATAGTAATCCATGAAGAAGATACAATGCATTGACATTAGAACCAATGACTCGTAGATGGATTTCAAAAGGCATCATGGTCACAGCTCTCCCTGAGGTGTTTGACCATGGGAAGGGTTTTGGTTCAGCTCAGAGTGTTACAGTAGAGCTGGGAAACGGGACCTCTGGTTTCAAAAGATCCGAACAATCCCTGCTACTTTTACTGACAACAGGCACACCACAGACTGAATAGTGTTAACATTCAGATGAGAGCTGAAAACTCAAGTGAGAGCGATGCTACGTTCTCACTTTTAAGACTCTGGTACCATGCATAACTTTGAAATTAAAATACAGTGTGACTACCTCTCTAAGTGTTTAAATTAATATGTTTAATAAACCCTACAAAAATAAAGCTGAAGTGCAAATTAAGACTTGGAAGAGAAGGAGAAAAGAATATCTTTATTTTATGTGTCCCATATGTATTTGATCAGGACAATGGGATAAGATACTTTTCCATACCAGGATTTCTTAAAGCTCTTTTTAAAAAAAAAATAAATTGTTTTTCCCACTAAATACCTATACAATATTTTAATATACATATACATGATAAGAATTTATTCTATTGTTTTTTAAAGGGAAAAAGCCAATGGCATAGTCAAGAAAAATCAGACATTTGCCTAAATACAAGCATCTAATGCTTCTTAAATGCTCTAAGGCATCCCACCTGGCTTCTAGCCCTCAATTTCCTAGGGCAAAACTCCCCTGTATATCTTCTGCTAGACCTGCCAGCCTTGTGAGGGTCACTCTGATACTCAGCATTCTCTCAAGTGACACTAAATACCAAAGATTAGGTAACTGAATGAAGCCCAAAATGTCCCAGGAATATATTAAGGGATAGTGCTTTCCAGGCCCATGGTAATATGCTCAGGCCAAAAATTCCACTTTTTCCTTTTCTTCTTTTTACACAATATTTTTTTAAAGGAAAGAAAAAAGTGAAACAAATAAGACAGGAATATTCAATACTAAATCCATAAAAGATGGTCGTATGAGTGACTTGAAAATTTCTTAAGAACACTGAACTGTTTTCAACAGGAATGTACTTCTAAGAATGATTGCATTCACAAATGAAACTGCCAATAGAAGAGCATAGGTTTCTGCATAAAAGCAGAAATTTCTTATTATCCTACTACCCTATCCTATTATGATTAGAGGATGTAATTTAGATATTTCTCCCTTTTTTATTTTCCCCTCCTAGATTTTCTTTGTTTGAATGTTCTCCAGTTTGGCCCTCAGAGATGTCCCAGTTTGGTCCCAGCACCCTTATCTCCCACTAGAATTGCCAATGGATTTCAATAGCTAAACGTATTACCAAAGTCCCCCTCAACCAGAATCACTCAATACTCACAACAGTTGTATCTACCCACAACATTTATGGTTTTCCCAGTTCTCAACATACAGAAGACTACAAATGCCATGACAAAGTCTAATTCCACAGTGTGGTTACTCCTCATCCCATGCCACCCTGCATAATATTATGTCATGTACATCCACATCAAACAGCACCCTTTTCATTGCAGAATCTATTGCAAGATTGTAGCTGTCAGCAAGTATTACACACAAACCATAGAATTACAGATATTGACCACAGGGGAGGAAAAAAAATAAAAAATTAAGCCATACCATGCTCTTCTAAGACATTGAGCATGACCAATTTTAAGTAGGAGCTCTGGAGCTTGGTTCTCCAGGATATCAATCTCCTTGCAGTGCAAGATCATCCCATGCAAAATACCGTTGTCACTTTGCTCAGTTTATCTGTAAATATGCTTGACAACCTTCAGCTTCTGGAGATTATCCCATCATCTTAAAAACTGTAGTTCAGAATTTTCCTGTTAATACTTTTAACATATTACTCAATAAATGATTTCCTTTCCTTGTTATTTTGGAGCTCTGTGGAATGGTATTTCCTGTAGCGTTACTATCAGAACAACAAACCCAAACAAAGAGTCACCCATGACAACGACGAGCATCCCCCCGCCAAAAAAAATAGGAAATCCCTTGCTACAGCATGCGAAATCATGGTCCTTCTCAGCGCCTAAATAACACTCCTTGAGGGGTTATCAAGAAGCTCTTCAACTTCTTGAAGTGTTACTAAGCAAAAAGCTATTGTAATGCAAATAGTGCTGTGGTTAGGAAAGAAATAAAAGGCGTGTCTTCAATGCTCGATCATACAATACGTGCCATAAAATCCATGGTATGTTTGTGGCTGACCACACTAACCCAGTTTACTGCCTCTTCTGCCCCATCCTACTGGCTTATTCATCACACCATTGAAAAGAAAAACATGACAATGCCATTGGTAAAAGAAATTGTAGTGTCTAGGGCTACAGATTGGACAAATAATACTTCTAATTCTGATTATCTTTCTCTTACTTTTAACTTCACACTAAGAACAAAATAATTTATGTTGGAATATCATTAATATTTCAGCTCTACCATCACTTTTTTGTATGTGATCAATATTATTTAGAAAGTAATTCAAAGCATTGGTTGCAAAAACTAGTATTTCCATCAGGTTTCATCACCTAACTTACCGTTACAAATCACTGTTTGGGGCATTTTTTTTTTATTTTTATTTTCCCCCTTCCCCTCTGGTAAAAGAATGGTGAGATGTGGAAACCACACCTTATTTTGCATTTAACAAAAAAATAAATTTTCTATCTTAAAATAAACACCTAAACACAGAGAGAAAAGGGAAGAACCCATATCAGTAACATACACGAATTGATTCACCAGTCACTATAGTCTCAATTAAAGTATTCTGTTGTCAGAGGTTTAAAGCTTGGAAAAAAAAAATAGAAAAAAATATTCTTGGCTACAGCTTGGCATATGCAGGTCTTAACCCAGAAACAAGCTGTTTTATAATTATTTCTGAGAATTGCTGCAGTCCATTTTATTTTCTGTGCTTGCCTGGAAAGTGTGAAAAAGAAAGAAAAAACTATTTTTGACTCGAGGCTTCCAAGACATTTTGGTTCTCAGCTAGCAAGTAACCCAGTTTGAGCCTGGTATTTCCAACATGAACTTTGGACCACTCCTACTGATTTCTCAGTGAGAACGGTCACACGAATAACTGCCAGCAGAATTGGGAAGGCTTCACTGTCTGGGCCGTATTTGATCACAGGAAAGGCTAGAGGGTAGCTCTGAGGTTAGACCCCAGCTAAAACACATTCATGTATTTCTAAGCATACTCATGTATGCCTGAAAAATACAATCAATAACCCAACATCTAAAAATGTACGAGATGGCAGGGTAAAATGGGAAATCTCAGTGATGCATATGCACACAAAATTAAGGAAAGTCACTGCAAGAGAGAATCAAGCTCTATTTTTTTCCTCCCTCTTTTTTCCCAGTGATCCTTGCTGTAATTTTAAAATAAAGCCCGGTACAATCCTGTCAGACCTTCATGTCTGTAGCTGCTCTCTGGAAGTTGGCAGCTGACAGAGGACCTGCTCTCCTCTGCCCACAGAGCCTTTGTTAACGACAGGACTGAAGCTGCTGGCTGCCTTTGAAATGGATATATTGGGTCAATAGAAACACTCACTCGGGTTTTTTTTTTGAACAGTGAGTTTTGTTGGGATTTTTTCTTATTTTAAAGAAATAAAGCTGTAAAAAGGAGCTGCTTCTCTCTTTTTTTCTTTTCCAGTTCCTTTTTTCCCTGTTCTTTTTCCTTTTACCTTCTAAATAGCTGCTTCAAAACCACCCAACCCATTTGTGTTGACCCGACGGCTCTGTTACAAAGGCAGCTTCAGTCTCGTAGCAGAGCCAGTCGGGAAACCATGCTGGTTCCTGATAGCCGAGGCTCAGACATATGGTCCCAGCAAGCTCATATAATGAGTAATATTATTTAAAAAAAAAATCCGAAGATTTGTTCCTCTTTTCTCATAGTTCATTGATAAAGAACATGTCAGTACAGTTGAAGAATCCTGCTGGTTAAAGGTATCATCCTTAGCTGCTCATATGGTCTGGGCTCTTACTTGTCAATTAGATTAATCCAAGCCATTTTAGAACAATAAATATAAGTACAGATGGAATATAAACATATTGAAGATTACTGTTTTCGACGGCTGTTGTTTATTAAATCAAAAATAATGTTGCAATGAGGATTTTGTTGATATTTCAAATGGAAAGGAAAAGTAAATAGGAATTAGATGTTCGTTACAAAAAAAAAAACACTCAAAGATCCAACAAACTACCACACCATGACCTTCAAAACAGCCCATTGGTAATAAAAAGGCAATGATTTTACTCACAATGCTACCTATGAGCTACCTTTAGAGAGTGGATATGGCACCTATAAACTCAAAACACTAGGTATGTTGAAATCCATAAAATTTCCAATTACTGCTTCAGAATTTATTGTGCACATATGGAAAATAATACTTGTAAAAGAGAAAGGGGTTTGTGCCTGGTGCTGTCAATACTGTGAAGGATGGGGTGATTATAAAGCAAATTAACAATACTTTTAAATGTGCATTCACTTATCTTTCCAATTAAATCCTTGTTAAACAACTGCACAGACAGTAATGGTGCTTCTGCAAAGCACTGATCAAGACAGTTTTATTGTAATTTTTACTCTGTAACAATTAATCAAGTAGGCATTTTCTTTATTATTAAATTATTTAGTTAATAAATATTCACAATCAGTTCACGTATTTGTGGCTTAAATTTTACTTTTCATTTTTCTTAAACTGAATTATATTGCAGCATATTCTTGTAGAAGAAACAACAGAAATATTATAATTCTTTTTGCTAAAATGTTTTTTATTAACCCTAGGTGATGTCAGAGTAAGAATAAATTCATTTCCACTTCCCCAAAGTGGTTACTATTTCAGATACCTTTGGCTGTCCTTTTCCAGCTTCCATAAGAAATGTACCTCCGCGCAGGAACATAATATTTAGTCCCTAAAAATTCATTTCCCCCCCGTTTTTGTACATAAGTATAGTAACTGAGCAGTAAAAGCACAGTAATTGACCTTTGGATGGTACATGGTGTTTTGCAGTTAACGCACAAGGTACTCCAGATGAAATAACGGGATGCAAAGGTCATATGTACAGCAAATACCAAGCATTTTACAAACAAAGAATTGGATATAAAGACAATTAGGGACTCTCTTGTATTATGTATGAGCCAACATTTCCTGAATGAACCAATAACTACTGAAATTTGTATTTCTATGGTTAGTTTCCCTGAACATATATGCATTAGGATAGAATCCTAGTGTTTCAGCAACGTGTTATGAACCCTTCATAGCTTCATTTTTTAACGCTAATTTAGTACTCATGAAAATTGCTTGACAGTCACAGAAATTGAATGCTACCCAGCAGATCAGCATAGGAGTCTCAAAGAAGTAAGCTTCTACCTCTTCACTCAGGTATCTCTGGTCTCCAAGCACAGAGAGCAATGGAGGGTTTGCTGGGACAGGCAGGGGCAAGCTGGACAGGAAAACCCTGGGGTTTAGCACAGAAAAAGGACTTACCCCATTGTATCCTACTGCACTCCCCACAGTGGGTTTGATGATATGGTTGGATTCAATGATCTTTAAGGTCTTTTCCAACCAAAATCGCTCTATGACCAGTGAACACACCACAGATTCAGTTTCTTTCTTACATCCTAGCAGCTTTATGGATGAGGAGTCCTCCTCCTTTCTGTTTTTCTTTCTCAGGCACTTTTTGCTTTGCTGTTGGCATTTCTGATCAGGTCAAATGCTTGCTTCTTAAAAGCACCTCCTACTTGTCCCCAGTTTCTTATAGTGGTGCTTTAATGGCCCTGAGCAGCCCCACCTGGGGCTGGGCCCATGTCAGCCCTATCCTGGGGCTTTAGGCCAAAACTATTGATCTCTTCAGTAGCATCCTCATACCCTGCAACTGCCAGCACACTTCACATGGTTTAACAGATCCATATGTAGGCCCTTATCCCTTTTCCTACACATGTGAATTGAAAGAATATCCTTATAAATAGCTGTGAAGGCTTCAACTTACTGCACCTTGCTTAAAATCAGCTAAACTCCTGCAGGTCTTTCATAAAATCCCAAAGAATTGCCAAACCCCAAAAATTCTTTTACTTTTTTATGTATTTTTTCTTACGATGGCAACTGTTAGACTTAACCAATAATATGAAAAGCATAAGAGGAATTGGTATCTCTGTCTAATGTCTCCGGTTATTGTAGAACCCTTCGCCACAGGCTAACAGCCAGAAATATTGAATGACTGGTAGCTTAGTTTCTAAAACCAAAATTCTTTCAGTGCTTGTAGACTAAGAAAAGTACAAATTTCCTGATGTCAGTTTGGTCCAAACAGCTTCTACTGCCTTGATTCAGTGATTTGAAAAATGATGACTTAGAGTTTTGAAAGTGCTGAGAGATGTTATAGCCTGGTCCTCTTATGATCAACTGATCTTTTCAGCTCTTAATGGGAAAATAAATCATAGATAAAAGATAATCCTGTTGCACAGAAGCAAAAAAGGTGTGATATCAATAGACTTTTATAGAAAAAGAAAACTCTGTGAAAGGGATAAAGTAAATAAGGTAGTTTGTTCTGCTGATGCTCGTGTTGGCAAGGTCAAAGCCCTTTTCAGGAGCTGCCTACCTCAAGAAATGAGAATGAAACAGAGTGTATTCAAAGAATTTAAAAAGATACAAAGCATGACGTGTTTTTTTTAAGTGTAAACCCATCCTCACCCACAGAAATCTAGAATTTTAAGGATCTTTTTAGAATTTTTATTTTGCAGTTTTATTTCTTCTTTAATGATAAAGCTGTCAACCGTTAGTTTGTTTTCCTTTCACATTCACCAGTTCTCTCTCATTTCATTTTTGATGCGGCAGATGACATTAACAGTATAGGAAAAGGAGCCAAATAAAGCTTTGCTATATTCTAATTAATGATTATCCTAATAAAAAATACTTTTATATGGCAGACAGCCTAGAGTCTCTTCTATGATCTTTAATTTTCAATGTGATACATATTATTTATATCCTATAAAAGTAGGTGTAACACAATGGCAAAGCAAGCAGGAAGAAAGAGCCCATTAAGTATTTGGCCTGTACAAGTACTGATTGCACAGTCTCTGCAGTGTAAATAGGATTTTTCAGAACATTTGTTTGCATTTATAATTAAATTAAACTTTAACTATAATTAAAAAAATCTCTGTGGGAAAATCATATGTATATAAATACTGCATTCTCACTGTTAATTGCAGAAAAATGAAGGTACAGGGATGGAGCCTAGGAGGGCACAATGATGAGTGAAAAAGCGATGCATGGTGAGTGAATTATTAAACATTAATACAGTGCAGAGATTTGGTGGACTGGGAAATGAGCAGGTTGAGAGCACACCTTGGTTTTCCCGGTAACTTTAGTAACTTCATGAAGTACTCTGAAACTGCTGCTGTCTTCAACATCTGAGTGACAGGGGACAACAGGCCCTTGGGGACATCAGGTGGAGATCAGAGTTACCCTCCCAAGCACAGTTTAAATAATTCCTGTTCACTCCATCTCCCCCTGGTGTTTTTTGCCCCCAAAGGCACAGTGGTGTCCATTGGTCACTCCATAGGCAGATTTCTTGCACGTGCCCTAAGTAGCCATTGCCAGAGTGGCTTTAGTGTACCATTAACTTCACCCTTATATATTCATTTTTCGCAGTGGTATTAACCAGGAGGAAAAGGTGCCTGGTACCTCTGTGCTGCAAAAAGCCAGCTTATAATTCTGTCTAGCTTTACAGTATCAGCCCATCTGTTTTAGGTGAAAACTTGAGCAGTAACATTAACCTCAAGTACGTTAACCTTTGGATGCCACAAGACACGATAGACAAGACCATTATTTTTATAGCGCTTTTTTTCCTGAGCAAAGATCCTAGGGAGTAAGGAAGGATAGAAAATCCTGGTTTTGCCTTTCTGTCTCCAAACAAAACACAGCGTAGGATCGTTTGAAAGCCAAAGCAGACTACGTTATTGACACACAAATACCCAGCAACTATAAATCTAAGGGAACCCAAGTAATGAGTCAAAACCAGGAGGCTGATGATTTATTCAGTCTCACTGCATTTACTGGCATAAATACTGATTCCCCATAAACCAGAGTTCACCCTCTAGTTTCAGCTGACGACAAGACTGATCTGGAGCAGCTGAGGAGGTGGCAAACATCTACTGCTCCCCAGAAATCTTCCCTCGAGATGTAAATGGAGGCTTGGAGGTGGGACTATTTTTATGTCTCTCATATCTCTCAATTTCATGAGAATTTTTGAGCCAAAATTCTTAGTTCATGTGTAGTATAAACCTAATTAAGGAAGCTGTTCTGCAACTGCTATCATCTCCAAAAAAACACATACAATACATAATATATAACAGTTCTGGTAATAGTCTCCAGGTAGCTTTAAAAGAGTTAATAAAAAGTAGAAGAAAATTCTGCAGCAGCTTCACATTTACACTCTATTAATTCAGAAGTGTACTAAGTCTCTAATGCAAGTTAAGATTTGGGATTTTTCCTAATTTCCGAGAAGTTTAATTTTATTTTCTCATTAAGTAGCATCAGGAGGTTCACTATCATTGATGATATTTACTAAGCTATTATACGTGGGAATATTTAGTAGTAAACTGTTCAGAGAGGTGAATACATTTGTCACGTATCCCAATCAGCTACCAATGTCAACTTGCACACCTGTAACTGTATCTATTGATCAATGCTAGATTCATTTGGGACACATCTGTGAAAAATGTTCTTTTGTATTTGTGGAAATATGTTCATTACATGTGGAATCTGTGGAAATACGTTCAGTAAATATGTACTGTTTGGTTCTAATTTTGGTTCTCAAGTCCCTGAAATATTCATCTTTCCTCTTCTCATTTCCTGGGGCCAAATATTTGCCTTTTCAAAATCAGTGGTAAATGTTCCACTGACTTTGACGGAGCCAGTACACTACTTTTAGTATTTCCTTTTCAGTTCTTTTCAGCACCTTTTTTCTATTTTGCTGGTTTCCTTTGGATCCATGTTCTACTTTTGGTTTTGTTTAACTTTCAACATCCAAACAATCTGCTATTTTTTCCTTTTAATCTTTTTCCCCCTCACTTTGATTCTTTGGTTTCTACATACTTGCTTTGTTTTTTGCCACCTTATTTCATGTATCCATTTCATCACTTTTTTTCCTTTCTTTCTTTTTTTTTTGTTTGTTTTGTTTGTTCTCCGTCTCCTGTTTAACTACTATTTTCGCTTGCTTACTCGGCTGTTTTTCCTCTCTCCTAGCTGACATTTCCCTCTGTGCAATATCTTTCTACCTTCCCTTTCTTCTCTTTCCCAAAACACGGCCCATCGGTCTATGCCACTAATGTATAGCAGATTCTGAAATACTGTCATCTGAGACAGTTAAGTACTAAACAAAACATTACCAGGGTGGAGGAATCACTTACCCTGATTGACAACAAATCGTAACTTCTGTATTGTTGCCAGATTGCCGCTAACTCTGTATATTCCATCAACATCTAGACCTGAAAGAGAAACACATATTTCATTTTAGATCACATAAGTATTTTTCTTTGTATGTCTGTCAGGAAGCCAGAAGCGCCCTA
>NW_010158946.1:111298-115717 GCF_000695765.1 Mesitornis unicolor | reverse complement strand
AGAGCGGTGTTGTGAACGACGGAAAAATAATCCACCTGACAACAGCTGAAGTGGGTCCTGCCTGACTGAAACAACAATGAGAAATAAAAGTGGTAGATTAACTTAAGTGAATACAAACCACCTAGCTATAATTATCTTGTAATTCTGTCAGCAGAATACCATTCTGCAAGGATATTTGAGTGTGACGGGAAAGGAAGAGCGAATTCGCTCTTGTGCTCATAAAGAAGGGTTCTTTGGGACACACGCGATGCTGCGCTGGCCCTTCGAAAACCTGGCGTATTTGTATTAACAGTGAATATTCTCAGTCTGAGGCCTGGGTTTTTCAGACATGAATTTCTGAGGCTGTGACCTTTCTGAAAATAAAGCGGCGAGATGCCCACTCTGAAATCCTGATGTGCGTGAGACTACACACAACTACCGTTTCTCTGCTACATTCTTCATAGCAGATCAGACAAGTTTGAAGATGAAATTAAATATCCCAAATAGCATATGCCCTGGAGTACATTTCTTCATTAATATAGGCCATTCTTTTCAAGGACAACCTGACAGTCTTGTTTCTCTCTGCATATCTACTCAAGGTTTATCTTCTAGGTGAAACTAGATGTCATACTCCCTTTTGTGACATATTATCTCCTACAGCAAGCTCTGCTGATATGACTGTTTAAAATAGCACTTCCAGCCCCAGTTGCATAGCTGTAGCATTTCAAAGCACATGGGAACTGCTCTCCTTTCCCGGGAGAATTAGCTATTGTGCAACAACGACCAAATCTGCATGCTTAAAAATTGAAAACACTAAACTGTGGATTGTCATTTCACATTTAAAACTCGCAAGTATATTAGAAACTAAGAGAATCTACACAAACCAGGTTTTTTAAGGCTACTCATCACTTGAAACAGAAGTTTTAATTAGCTTTTGGCAAGCAATTTCAGAGAAAGCCTTTCTCTTGGAAAACGCTAATTTGTCAAAACGAAAAATTTTCAGAAAAATATTTCCTGACAATGTATCTAGGCAGATTTCTTTTTTTCTATTCAAGGTAGGAACAAAGGAAAAACTAGAACTATAAGAGTGAGTGAAAACAAGTCCAAAAGCCCAGAAAGCTGGATGTAGTAACTCTTGAATAGGAAGGAGCAGAGGTTCAAGTTCTTTTTTAAAAATACTTGCATCATGTCTTGGCAGATGAGTGCCATAGCCAGTGGACTCAACTGCTTGGAGGTATTCCTCACTGATCTTGACACACTTGAAAAGATTTACTTTTCCTTTTGATGCAGTCTGAAAACAAATGAATTATTTTGGGGTTTCTGTGTGTTTGTTTTCTCTCTCTACAAAATACAGTTCTTGTTTTATGTCTATCCTGCTAGGAACATCTCGATTCGGTTTACATTAAATAATCTATTTTAGAAATGAATAATAATTTGATATTATACACTGGTTATCTATGTCTTTTATTAGACAATTTTCAACCCTGCACCTGTGGGTGTTCTGCAACATAATACTGAGAGTGATGATTCATTTCAGGAAGATCCACTTTGGTTACAGAGGAATAAAGAAAAAGTTTATTTAAGAGAAATCAAAAAGGATTTGGTAATCAAGAAGACTTGGAAGTTATCCATCTACTGGATATGTAACATATAAGTAAATGGAAATTACTAAAATGCTTAAGTAATGCAATTCTATCCTAAATCTGAAGAGTTTCATTCTGTTTTAGTAAGTGGAGAGTGAGAGTAATTCCCAGCATAAGAATGTGAGACTCTTGTGGTACGGGATTAAGAATTGCATCAAATAAATTGGAGACTAACCCAGAAAGTAAAGAGGAAAAACAAAACAAACAAACAGAAAAACAAGCCCCAAACCAAAATATTAACTTTTATTAGGATCTAACTCAATTTGGTTCTTAATCTTTTTGGATATATAAAAATGTAAGCAATGCATGTCACTTTGGGTGAAATAGTATCATTGCACATTAATAGCATCAGTTTGAACCTATATAAATTAACCAGATTGAGTGACAATGACAAACTACCTTGTAAACTGGAGGATATTACATCTTGCAAAATAATCTGGAGTATACAAGTGCGTTGTTATTGTTATAAATTCACTTTGGTCCAGACACTATACAATATGGCAGAGAGAAAAAAATAATCCAAGAATATAAAGCCAATTATAGTGTTCACGTGCCATCAACTTTCTGCTCCAAGAACTTTGAACATTAAGCCAAACCAAACCAATGCAAATTGGTGGATTTGGACATACTTTTCATGACCACATTATCGAAGCTGGATTGTTAACAACTTATTTTGGAAATCCAATTAGGCACAAGAGAGAGAAATATATCTTTATAGCTCTAATATCCTGGTTCTATGAAAAATTTTCAAAGCAAATTCGCTTTTAATGGCATCTCTATCAAGAATAAAAACACCACTGCACTGCTGTCAGTGTTTCTTCACAACAGGCTATAAATACTTAGGGAACAAGATAAAACAAAATTCTTGCAGAGTTTCCTATCTGGTGCTGGTGTTTAAGTATAGTGGTAAAGAGCATTTCAGAAAAAAAATTCAATGTAATAAAGTTCAACTGTTGTTCAATATAGGGTGAGTCTCCTGTGTTTTGGAGTGGGGTTTGTCAGGGAAGAATCACTGGGTTTTGCCCTAGAGGAGAAGTATTTAATTTGCTTTATATCCCAGTCTCCAACTTGTTCTGTTTTAATGAGGAGCCTAAGAACAGGATGGACCCACAATTAGAAATTACAACCAAAAGTATAATAAAGACTTCAGTATTTCCACCCTAAATTTATGAAGGTATAAGAAATGTAGGAAAAGGGCTTATTCAATAATGCATCAGTTTAGCTGCCAAAGTATAGGCAAATTTTAACTACTTTCATTAAAAAATCATACAGGTACTCCTGATGAGAAAATGAAAATGCTACTGAACTCAGGCTTGGTTGAGATTCATGAACAATAATAAATGTTATACACACTCCGTGTAACTGCACAGAAGATGTTAGAAGAACACTTATTTAAGAACATTTCTTGCACTCCTGCTTCTAACCAAAATGGAAGTAACCATGAATGCAGCTCACTGTCAGCTCCAGTAGCAGTTTGAGCTGTAACCAGGTAGTACAGAGAAACACTAAAAATACAGGAAAAAATTAGAGCTTAGGTGATATATTTATCCAAACATAGTTTTAAAAATATTAGGCTTTGATATTGGTTGAGGTAGTTCTGATGTTTTATGAACTGCCCTGAATGAAACATCCTCATTCTTTCCATTGCACAGAAAAAATCCCTCTCCCAAATCACACTGCATTCTACCTAAGCAGGTATCTTCAAATTGAATTGGACAAACTGAATATAAAAGGAACTTCTTTGTGTGCGGGGGAAAGGAGAGAGTGTACAGATATACCTCTCTCTGTGTTTTTAACAAGATTTAGAATTTGAAACACACCATTTTAAATGGCACTAGGTAACTTCCTGCACAGAAACCCATGAATCTTTCACAACGAATGTATCCTGAAGTAGGTGTGGTCCCCAGGCCTGGTAGAAGTTTTGTAAAAGAAACCATCGCGCTGGATTCAACAACAAAGTGAAGTACAAACTTGAAGAAAGGCATACTTTAGTTAGTCCTTTCATTTAAAATCAGTTATGTTCAGGGCAAAAATATTGTATTTCAAAGGAGCCTATTATGCCTTCCTATAAACAGAAAGATCATACGTTTTAAAACTAAAGTATCATTATGTAATCAAGCTGTTGTATTATAAACTATTTTGTGGGCTTAGATGCCCAGGGCTATCTTTACAAATATTTAAGAGGTCATTATCAGGGTATGTTCTCCCTAAAACTATAATTCTTTCCTCCTGTTTTCATATTCATCTTACCATAAATATCTAATATATAAACAATTTTTTTAAAGTTTACTAAGGGCACAAAAGTGAGGCCATTTAAAGAAGCAGAAATGAGCGAATGCGGCAAAGGCACCAATGGCAAGATAATGTGTCTGATAACAAAAACACCACAAAACAAACTGCAACAAAAATAAAGTTGCACAGAAGGTTCAATATTTGTACGCCAGTAGAAGGAAAATCTTGAAGAGTAGCAAAGAATAAATCTGACGCATTGAAATTTGATTTTAATTGTATTGAATACGGCTAGAGTTACAGAATGTATCTGGAGTTTCAGGTGAATGTGAGAGCAAAATAAGAGTTTTTGTCTGGGGCCATGAAAAATGAGAACAATAAACCAAATTTGAGTTGCACCACAGAGGTAAACAAACCTAGGAGACCCAACACTGGTGATGTTGGAAGTCAATCCGAAGGAGAAAGAGACAATCATGCTTGTAAGAAAGTCAGTTTTCACCTATGGGTGCTCGTGATGTACGTGTGTCTCTTATTTGCAAATCAAATATAAATACTTTGAAATTACTAA
>NW_010158946.1:106482-111267 GCF_000695765.1 Mesitornis unicolor | reverse complement strand
AAAGAGTGGCAGAAGAGTTATTCTGATATTGTAAAAGCAGTAAGAAGGATGTGCTTGGAGACTGGCTAGACTGACCTCAGTTCCAGACAGTCTACTTAAATAATTAATTTAGGACTCTATGAACAAATAATTCATAGCAAAATACAATTAATCCCCACCAGCATGGTTTGATGGAAATCAGGGCCTTGTCTAGCAAACTTGTTGCATTTTTTTGATAGGATTGGATTTTTGACAGGTCAGTTTGATAAAGGCGATGGTATTGAAATAGTATGTTTGGCTTTCTATGAAGCCTTTGACTTAGTACCACATGACATTTTGATTAAAGCACTCGCATTTTATGGAATTAACAGGGCATATATTACATGGATTAAAAACTGGCTCAATGACAGACCTCAAAATGTAGTAGTTAATGGGAGATATCAGTTAACAAGGTCATAACTGGCAGAGTTCTGAAGAGTAGTCCAGTGCCATCTAATACCTTTATCCAAGATGAGGACAATTAGAGAAGAAGTCTCTGTTGGCAAAGTAAGCAGATGACATAAATATCAGGGAGATATTAAATAATGAGGAGGACAGGTAAAGTTACAGCAGGTCTGAACTGCCACCTTAAATGGTCACAGTCTGGCAAGATAAGTTTTCATACGGAGAAACACAGGGTATATCCAACTCTGGATGTAGGTTACTTGAGGGATATTTAAGATAATTAGCTGAATGTGATCTCTCAGCTCAGTGCTGTAGAAAAGAGGACTCATATGATCCCTGGAACTACAGAAAGAGGATTATCAAGCAGAAGAAGGGAGGAGATTGCACCTCTACAAATAGGATCTCCAGTAGAGCACTGCATTTGATATCAAAGTGAATAAAACACAATGTAAAGTATACGTGTCATTGCTTCGTACTAAAGAGAGGATGGAGAGAGGTCCTCTCCATCAGTACTTTTCACACAATTTTCAGGTCCTGGACTTACCACCAGCACTGCCCAGCTGCAGGACCTGTGACAGAGAAGCCCAAATTTAAGGTAGCATGAACAAGATTTTCTTTATTCTATTATTAGTATAAATTCAACACTGCATCAGAATTTAGTAAATGGCGGGGGGGGGGGAAGGAGAGGAGAAATTGTAGTGGAGAAACTGTAGTGGAGAAACTGTAGTGGTTCTTAAGCTAAGAAATGACTCTATAGGAGTTGTCTGACATGAGGTTTGGTGAATCTCTTTAGGAAATTAGCTTACAAGAAATAATTCTATGTTCGACTGCAATAATATCAAGAAGATGAGGGGCATTCCTACATAAAAGGAGAATCTCATTTTTTCTTGCAGTAATAACTTCAAGATGCAATGAAAGGAGAAAAGCTTGACTAAGATCTTATTGTTTTCAAGACCCCGTAGAAACTGTTTAATGGAAGCAATTACAACACTGAATATGAGCATTACATACAGAGCATAAGTAACAAGTGAGTATGATGGATTATATAGTTTATTCTGTTTCGTATCACTTGACGGTAGAATTTCCTCTTAGGTATTTATATACAAATACATAAGGGTGGCGATAGTACAAAGCAAGCACAATTTAAACCAGCACACAGTTCACTGCCACGCAGAGCTGCTGTTTGATACCTAAACCAAGCTCGCTATGGCTTCGCCTTCTGCTCTATTGTGTTGCACTGTCTTTGACATTCAAGAAGTTTATGGTTTAAAAGCCCCAGGAACAACAAGACTTACTCAGAAGGCTCCCTGTCACAAGAAACAAAACTCGACTTTGAAGGTATTTGTTTTGAATGAAACCATGGAAGATGCAGCGTGTTCACTGTAATTTTGCTGTTACCGCCGATATATACTTTCCCATTCTGATAGTCCCACTTCTTGCAGCTAAACAAAGTGACCTCATTGCTTTCCCCTGTATTTTCTTTTAAACATTGGCTGGGATGATTGAGATTCAGGAATGTGGGAAAATGGATTCCCAAGCCACGTCCATCCCCTTTAATTCTGAGCTGTAATTTTTGGCTTGGCTTGAATCACAGTCATCACATTTCAGTCTGAATCTCTCTGTAAAGTGATCTTTCTTAAACATTTCTTTCACTCATCATGGGATCAGAAACAAAGCCATTCTAGTCTTTCAGCGAAACACTTACAAACGTCTTTTTGCAGCGACTCACAAGAGCTGAATTTCCTTTAAAAATGTTTGAAAAAGAGGAGGTTTTCATTGCCTGATTGTCCTCTTTGTGAATCTTGTCATCTGTATGCCATGAGCTACAGCTATTTTAATCTGTTTTTGTTTGCAATCCATTTGGTGTCCGCCCAAGAAAATGCAGGTGATTCTAATTAACTTACTGCTGAAGATGTGGAAAAATCTCAATTGTGCTACAGAAAATTATACACTTAAAACCTTCCCTCTATTATTTATAACGGCTTATTAATGAAAATGATTACATGAATACATTTACTACCTGATTCGTCTTTGTTCACTTTTTAAATCAACAAGGCTTATGCTAAAGGGGAAAAATCCCTACCAAATACAAACCTCAAGTGCACACATCAGCTCGCTGGTTTAAAGGGAATGGCAGTTTGAAAGGAAATAACGTTGTCTTACTTTACGTAATGCAATATAATATCTGAAATTACCACATGTTTGGAGATAGACATTCTCTCTCTGTGGCACATTAGTATTTAATTTTGAGAATGTTTATTTCTTTTTTGTTTGCTTGTTTTCGCTTTCACCTCCTTCACCACTCCTGTTTGCTCTCATTTGCTGCAGTTACTGGGTTAGTAGGTCCCTTCCCACCGATGCTTAATTTATCTGAAATAAAATAGGATTTCTATGGTTCTCTGCTACTTCATCAGGAAAACTTGTTTTTTCTCTGTTGGACCAAAAGGTCTTTCAGGGGTATCTTCAAAAGCTGAATTGTCCTTCACTTGCAATTCTCTTGGGATATAATCAGCTTTATGCCTCCAGAGATGTTAAACATAATTCTTACTTTTCTGTTGTTGTGGCCGTATGATACTACGGTGCCTGGCCGATGGGAATTTCAGGTAAGGAAATTTGGGTCATTTGTAGGAAAATCAATAGATGTTCAATACTAGCCCTGAGTATTTTTTGCTAGGTACAGCTACCAACAGGCAGTTCACCACCTTCCATCCGTTGCCATTTCTATTATTCTGTGCCATGCAATATTCGCTGTGATAGGCTAATTTGAATGTGATGACAATGTGGATAATGCAGTTTATTTTTGGGAGGATGAAAGCCTGAATAAAGGTTATCATTTTAGGAGAAGCTGACGATGGAAAAACTCATCCACTGTGTGACATGATCAGAACAGCTGGGGATGTAATGTGGAGGGTGGGGGAGAAGAGAGCCAAGGTATTTTGTATGTTCAAGAAATATATACAACATTGCCATTTCTTATATCCCAGCTGTGCCTGTTAACTTCTGAAAACATGTAGAGCTCAGCAATAAAGCATACTTGACTGATATTTACTGCAATGTGCATCATAAGGCATTTTCTGTCACACATTACGTTCTGAAAGAGTTAAGTAACATGAAAAATACAGGCTCAAGATTATATCTGTCATGGATGAAAATACTACATTTATGCCTCATTGTAATCCATTCATTGGTTTATGGACCCCGAGCCCCCCAGGGAGTGTCTCAGCTCCACATGATACTGCTGAGAGCTGTATTTTGCTTTTTGGATTTCTGATTTAGCTGAAAGAAGTTTTAAAACACATGTAGCCTGACAACTCCCTATTGGCTACGCAACTGAGGAGGGTCAAGAGCATAAACTGTTCCAGCAAAAGCCAGCTGTAACTTATGCTCGCTAAACTGGCTGAAGACCTGCCTGTTACAGACAGTAGCCTACAAGAAATTTATGCATTTTACTAAGTCCTCCCACTTCAGTTAAACTGTGCCTCATTTGGGGATCCATCATCACCAACATCATGCCTGTGTTTTTTTTGAGCAACACCAGAATATGAAAGGAAATTGCACTTGAGGGGAAAGGGGAGGTCTAACTCTTCTCTTAGGGTTACACAGGACTTCCAGTCAGGTCCACTGACACCAGCAAGGAACTGTGGTTAAAAAAGCAAAGGGATAGACACAATTCTCCAAACATCCCTTACTCCCCATGCTGCTTTTAAAGAGAATTTAGTGCACAGTAGGGACAAATCTTTTTCTGTCTTTCACAACAGTGACAGATTAAAGTAGACTTCGGTAGTTTCACCTCCCCATCCTGACCAAGTTCTGCTGCTTATTGGACTTCTGATGGTTGGAAAGGGAAGAATCGTACATTTGGGCACACATAAACTTCAGCCAAAGTGGGTAAGGAGTTTGCATTTTCTGCACTGTAGTACCTTATCTTGGCAAAAAGATATATGTTTTTTTAATAAGTGGCTGGGATAGGAACTTCAGGATGGAGTAGGGATACTTAAGATGGGAATTGAAACTCACAGGACAGTTTTCTCCATCATTCCTTGGGTTTTTAGAAGTAGTTGAGGAGTCCAGATAGGCCCCATACTCTGCAATAGATCCATTTTTCACTTGATAGCCTGAAGCTATGCTCTGCTCAAGCCTGGATGTCTCAAGGTTATCTGTCTTCTTCAGGGACGTGTTGGTGGGCACTTCCTACAGCCATTGTGCATTGCTGGGGAGCTGGTGCCAATGCAGCATTTGACTGCTCCAGTTCAACAAGGGTTAAATAAATATCAGCCAGGCACTCGACAGGACTTGTTTTGCTGCATAACACAGCAGCCTGGATCTGTTTCTTACAGTTAAAAATCATCCCAGCTCGGTTCT
>NW_010158946.1:66904-106451 GCF_000695765.1 Mesitornis unicolor | reverse complement strand
GCAGGAATGTGCTGAACCTGGCTCTAAAAATGGAGCTTGGGCAGTTGGTAATGGTCTTTGCTTATTCATATCCTATTGTAAGCATCTATCTTTGTATTTGCTTGTTGTCTTTAAGTGGGAGAAAACATTTAAAAATTAAAACTCTTTAGTCTAAGACGCACTATCAGACACCTTTGGGTGTTGCAGTCCGTGCCTGTGTGGAAAACTCAGAGGCTCTTGGAAGATAAGTGTACATATGGCTATCTAACACCAACTTACTGAATTCCTCACATTGCATATCTGTTTTATATATAAATGTGATAATGCAAAGGTGTGTGTGTGTATGTATATACGTAGATAGCTTCTAAGTTAGATATTCTTCTTCTTAGATATTTTTTATATTTTTTCCACTTTTTTTTGCCATCCTAGCTGCAGGACTCTGCAGTTATATGTATTACTTTTCCTGTCATTCTCATTACATTTAATGTCCCCATACAGGTTCAGGTAACTTAAAAGCTCTTTTTTCTGCCTCTATTTAATTTGGGCAAAATCTGAACCATCACCAAAGCAACATTTGGCAAAAAAATTTAGTCAAGATATCTACAAAAACCATAAAAATCCTGAACTGGGTTACAAAAATTGACAAGTAGCAAAACTTGAGAGACTAGAGCATACATCATTGCTTTGACAGAAGCAACTCCATAGTCTCCATTTTATGGTTTGACATGCATGCGATGGTATACTACCTTAAAATAGCACAAAACTTTTGTATGAATTGCTCAGGAACTCCTGAAAAGAGGTTGTTTAAGCATAGCCTGAAATGGAACAAATTGCTTTCTACTTTAAAATATGCATTAAAAAAAATCACAATGAAATACAAATAATATAACTGAAACAAAACTGAGGCATGCAAGAAATACAGAAAAATGACTCAATACAAAAAAATGACTTCTAAGAAAGTACTGTTGGCAATAAAATGCACTGGATATCTGTTAGCTGAATTTTGGGGGAAGTGAATGCATGAATACCAGTATCATTTGATATTGTCATGCAAGATAATTATTTTAAAATTTCAAGCTATGGGAAGAATTTTAATTTGAATCATTGTCTTTGTGTCTTAATGGTGACTGTGACATGGAACGATGTAAGGAAGGTGGAAATCCAATCCCATCCCTTTCACTAGGGTTCACACAGACCCTCTGGTATTTCTGAAGGCTTGGAAAGGAGAAGTTGACATATAGTGTTTTCCATATCTAATTTCCTTCTTTGGTGAAAATTCCAGTAACTATTAATGACATTTACTACAGAGACATCCAAGACAGTTGCAAAGTTTCTAGCATACCCTCTTACTGTAAGCTGTGCTCTTTGTGTATTTAATGTATGACATATCCGAATACAACAAATGCAACTGTAACAGAGATGATAAAAGAAACCGTTGTGAACAATTTCTAGTGGGCAGATTCAGATATTGTTCGAGTATCGATATATCGTAACTGTTTGCAAAGTATCTAGAAAGATTTTGCCTTTGCTCAGCGATGGTAGAAGTGTGAAAAGCTCCATCGCTGGATCCGTGCTATTGGTGACCAAGGAGTAGCCACTGCTGTGAGGACAGTCCTGCAGTTCATAGATCAGGGCACTAAATAAAGCGATTTGTGAGCTCCTGGTTTAGACATCAAGTAGGAAAAACTGGCCCCCAAAAAAGCACCCTTCCAGCATCTTCCACCTTCCTACTGGGAGTCAAGCCTGGTTTACAGTTTAGTTTGGCTGGAGTATTTGGGTGATTTGGTTTTCAATGGTCAGAGTAGATGCTCAGCTTGTTCAGAGTTCTGGTTCTAGGCTAAGTGAAAGCAGTTTTCATTAGAAGAGGATGTACCTTATCTTTCTGCTAAGGTTTATTAAAAATATGTAACACCTGATAATTTAGCACCGAATGAGTGGCTGCAAAATTTCCCCCTCTCCCTGCCTCTCTGTTTCACACACACACACATCTACACACAAACAGAGGAATGCCTGTCGACTGCCAAACTATGTGCCAAGATTTTGCTCACTTTAATCTCAATCATATGAGCCAGAGAACCATGAAACAAAGTTTCTACCAAGTATGCTGACAGATTTTTAGTTCTAGTGGGTCCACAGGGCATCACTATGAGTACACTAAGAAACATCTTCTATTAAAGGTTTCTGAGCCGATCCGTTTTCCGTTTAAGCCGAAATGAGCAGTATCATCATAAAGAATTCAGCACTTGCTAACCGATACCATACACTTATCAAAATTGTTTCACTTCTTAGTAAATAAAAAGTTGTGGTACCTCCAACACCCTTGTGTGGTTACTGCTGGCACAGGAAAGCCATTTGGTGGCAGCTACTTTGGTGTGTCACGTCACGTAACACCATGTCAGCTCAGGACTGACAAATTTAAATGTGGTCTGCAATATTGGGGAGACTTTTCCTGGGAAGATGTGGGGAAGAGGCATGGAATAGCCTCTTTCTGTCTTTTGAGGAGTTTCTTATTTTCTGAGTAAAGAAATCTCAGAGAAGACCCATCACCTTATTCTTGGTTTGGAGGTGTCCATGGAGATTTTAAGAGCCTCAGAATTACCTGTAAATGGTCCATAATCTGGGCAACTGAACAGGTTCTTGTTCTTTGTTTTTAAATCCTGACAGACTATCTGGATATTCAAATACATAAACCTGAAGGTCCTGATCCAACAAAACACTGAAGAATTTCCCTAACTGTAAGAAACAACCATTGCTCAAGATCCAAGTGAGAGGGTTCTGATGTGTTATGAAACAAAATGGCCAGAGTTTGGTCTCATTTATGTATATGTCATTCCTCCTAAACCAGGGAGCATTGTTTGTGTGAAGACAAAACAGAAGTTTTTTGCTATATAATTACATCCATGATCCGTGAGGATCCTGATTATAATAAAACAATCTGCTAAGCGAACTTACAACTGGAGATCTTTAAAAGACTTGTTAATTCCTTGGGGCTTTATCATGTAGTAGCCAATTTAAGGACAATTCAGTTACTAGATTGCTAACAATATCAGTTTCTTAAATTCAGAGGAGTACAATGAACTAAAAAATCTTCTCTTAAAGAAGTGTAAACCTTAACATAAAGCCTCTTTTTCTGAGCTGCCCTCTTACTTTGCCCTCTGCCTTGCTCCTGAAGCTTTCTGTTGGTACAATTTCTCTCACTTAGGTATCAATCCCATTAGACTGCTATATTATATGGTTAAAACATTGATGTAACACAAGCTGCTACAGCAAATAATTGAAGTAATAAAATACAACTGCAGTTATTTGCTCTCTTGAATTGCAGGCAGAAAAAAGGAGACAGAGTTTTTTTAAACTGACCCCATAGTGTTGCATACAGACAGCAAAACTTTTTTTTTTAAATGTGTTTTATTTTATTGTTGTAAAACTTCTTAGGGAAAAACAAAATATAATGCCATGGCAGTAATTTATTTTTTTTCCACAGGAAAAGCAATTAGTCTACATTGTGGAATTCTGCCTTCATAATTTTGTTTTAAAAATATAAGTTTAATTTTAAGCAACAGGGACTTCGAAAGAATCTGAAACTACAACTACTTCTTTATTCCCATTAAAGGAGCTTAATAGACTTAACTATTTGTGTCTGTGTGTGAACATCTCCCCTAGGCCAAGGCTCACTTTGTCAAGTGTTAGCCCAAAGTGTTCTATTAATGGCTGAACCGTAAAGCCTGACTAAATGGAGTTTGCAGTGGAAATACTGCCAGCTCCTTGTCTGTGATGGCATGTGTACTGTACTAGGGCATAGTGCCTTTATTCAGGAAGAGAAAAGAGGATTTTTTTTCTTCTATCTTTTTAATCTTTTTCATGGCTAGGAGGTGGATACCCTCGTGTGTGAGCTCTCCCGAATCTGCCTCTGACCAGGGGGGATGTCAGGACCTTCATTTTCTCATTGGCACAGAGTAAGCACCAGAGACAGTCTACTGGCTTTAATTTTCTCTAGACTTTTTGTTTCAGCATGTGCAAATGTCAGCTACTTGATTTACAAGGTGCATTAACATTATTTTAATATCTAGAAAATGTATTTTGATTTTTTTTTTATTCCATAGATTAAGTGGTTTATTTTATTTATTAAGCCTATTGAAAAAGATGTTATGGAAAATTCTGAAGACAAAATGCCCTGTTTTCTTCTACGTGTTCACTAATAGATATATTATACAATGCTAGAAAAAGGCAGAAGGCCAAACTCATCTCTGGTGTAATTCCAGTAAAAGCAATAAAATTACACAAGGCATGAATTTGGCCCAGGCATTGTAAATGTTACTCTGGTGCACACTGAGTGTCTGCTTGTTGTTACTGGCAAGGCTTAAAATACAAATCCCCCTTCTTTTCACAGGAATGGATACATTTCGCTGGAACAGATTAATCAATGAAACAGGTATCAGGTAACTATGACAAAGACGGCAACTGGTTCAAATGCCTGTCTTTTTTATGGCTTTTCCTTCTTCAAACTGGCTTATGATGTCTGCTTTCAAACCGTTTAAACATATATTTATTCTCTCCTTTGTGCATTGTCATTACAAGGCTTTTTTTCTTTTTCTTTCCTTTTTTTTTTTTCCCCTGCTGTTGTCTCCTTTTCTCTAATTTGTCTTGTATGCCCTTCCGTGATGTTTCCTGTTGACACTTCTTGATATTTTTTTTCCCTAACCCAGAATGTGGCTTTCGAGCAGACACAGAGGCCCCAGAGCGAATGCCCTTCCGAGCCAATTCCGAGTTGGACCTTGCACAACGCCATTAACTGGCTCTTACTCTAAGAAAGGTGGCTAGCGCGGGATCGCCTGAGCGCGAAGACAGAAATGGTTGAGGAAAGCTTGCCAAGATGCTTGCATCTAAATTCAACCACTCTTAATTTTGGCTTAAAAGAAGAATTATATAAAAACAAAACAAAACAAAACGACTCAAAACATTTTAAATCACAAACTCGCAAGGGGTTTTTTTCTCAGAACTTTGTTGTTTTGTACTGCATTCATCTGTACATTTAAGTTTATGCATGTTGGCCACTTTAAAGTAAACATAGTTCAATGCCCTCAGAAACAGTTTTCTTCAGCCCACTAAAATTCCCTGGAAAAAGGCTTTATCTGCTGAACTGCTGGATATTTGTGTGTGTGTGTAATTTTTTTTCCTATCAGTTTGTTTCCTTTTTTAAAAAAAAGCCAAATAATTCAGTGCATATAAAATTTGGGAGCAGAAGCCTCCTTGGAACAAGATAGAATCATAAAAGACTTCAGGAATCTCATCACAAGCTAAACAGTACAAATTGCACATTCTTCATGGAAGTATTAGCTTTTAGTGCGTGCCTGGATCCAAGCATAATAGATTATCCCAAAGTGGGAAAGAATGAACGGCACAAAATTAGCAGAACTGGGAGCTCAGATCGTTTGGTGGAGCAATATGATCTCTGCGCTTTCAGGGTACTGAATTCTAAAGTCACTGGAAACAGTATGTAAAATTATATCAGAGTAAGCAAGGAAGCATGTGTAGGCCTGGGAGAAGGAAAAAAAAAAAGATGGGAAAATACCTTTACAGAGGAGAGTAAGTACTGGAAATCAATGAATGGGCTTGTAGGAAACAAACTGCTATTCATGAACGGCTTCTTGCGCTGGGGATAGAAATATGCTAAAAGATATGTTAAAGCACAAATAAAATACATTTCAGTGGTTGTTCAGGGGCCAAGTGCTGCTGGAGAATAATCCTGCACTCAGACAGAAATACAAAACTGTATGGGATAGGTCGGTCTCCTGAGGCTTCCCTTCTTCTCAAGGAAACCTTGCCAGAACAAATCCTTTATGCCACTGGCTGATGGGTTTGGTCTGACCGTGCTGGGAAGTAGCCCAGGAACACTGGACATTTACTGGGAGTTAAAGATGGTGGCGAACACCCTCTGGCAAAGCCACCCTGTACTTTCCGACTGCCTTCTTCAGGTCCTCAGGAATGGGACTGAAGCACTTTTGAGAACCAAATACATAAAATACATTGCTTAAGCTGAACACGCTCTGGAGAAGCAAGTCGCTGAACACAAATCTAATAATACGGAGTATTACAATACATATAGGGATATAAACTGCTGGAAGTTGTCTATAGTGGCTATTAATACATACCTTGGCCACACAGGCCTCATGGCTTCTGTCATCCTCACTGCACTCCTATAATCTACTAACTACACCATCCCAAATTTAGCAAACCCAGCATGGGAGCCATCAGCTTTAGGAGGTGATTGAGATTTTTTTTCCAAATCTTTGCAACATTTTCTTCCATTAGAAAATGAGATAGCATTAAACTGCTTTAAAAACTCATTTTTTCCTTGCTATATAAATATATTCACAATACTTTATATTTTCAAAACTCATTTCCTCTTCGCTTAACTCCTTAAGATAAGTGAAGTCTCCTCTATGTAAACTTTCTACCAGAATACTGATTAACTTTTAAGCGGTATATGATTTAGAAGGCAATGAAATATCACTTTTTCTTTCCCCTTTTTTTTTAATAAATAGGTTTTAAAGTACTTTTAGCTGCACTTTAGCTTTTAGATTAAGAGATAAAACTGATGAAAGGGACACAACCTTCTGTCACAGTGCAGCATGGCATTTGGGAGGTGAGGTAGTTTAAAACACCATTTTTATCTTCATTATTCTTCATCAGGACGACTGTATTTCTTTACTACATCCTTTAAGGTACTTTATCTTTGCCCATAAAGACATTTTCTTTCTTAAACACAGAATATTCTGTGGTAGGAGACTTTGTCTGTGTGCATTTCTGCAATGATATTATGCATAATCACACTGCAGCTATGAACATTAAAGCCAAACTGAGTCTTGATTTTAGGTGCTTTGAGTTGTTCAACTTTGGACACTTTCAAGAAATCTGATTTTCAGTGAGCAAGTGCTTAAAACTTCTCTCAAAACCGTGTCTTGGTTTAAAATTAAAAACTTAAATTGCACTCCCAATCTAATGGCTACTTTTGGAGTCTCGCTAATGTACCCGATCATAACCCCTAGATCAGCCCCCAGACCAAGAGTCCTATGCTCAGGGCTTTTTGTTATTGCTCTTACTTAACTTGATTTGGTCACTGGGGCTCAGAGCAATGAAACCCAGTAAATAATACATTTGGACAAACAGAGCAGATAACAAAAGGAAATGGTTAAGGTACTATAATAATTTTAGCCATTCTTTTTTCAGGTCACTATAATCTGCCCAAAGATAACTAATTGTTCAAAGTAAACATTCCAGTCCGACCACAAAAGGAATCCATTACACAAACATATAATTCACAGTCATTTTTAGTGGGTTGTAAACAGTTTGGAATGAGCATAAAATGGGACAAAAATCAAAGTGAGCATTTAGAAATGAAAAAGTGTTTGCTACAAAAGGTCAGTCCCTTTACTTGGCAAACTATGTAGAAAAGCCTGGGAAAATGTTGAACACACAAGCAGTGAGGGAATTTTAAAGCCAACAACCTCCCTGTTTCTTTAAACAGACATCGGAACCTATAACTGGATCCTGTCAAACAAACGACAGCAAAAAAACATAACAGCTGCTAAGAAGTAAAGTTGAAAGATAAAGTTTTCTAAGCTAAGAACCTTCTCAGAAGTGGACCAAAGGTCTTTCTTAAATCTTTAGGCAAGGTTATGGATCCCAGGGTGGCTTTTAGGCATGGAATCAAATATGTAATTTTGTGTATCGTTCCTGTCAGAGCATCCTGTGCTCCAAGAAAAGCAACAGAAAACAATGTCTGCAATGTCCAGTTTAGCGTGGAAACGGTACCTGTGATCACCAGCTTTGCTGCCGGCGGAGTCGGTTTTCGAGTCGGTTTTCAAGCCGTTTAGGCTGATTTGAGAACATTAACTTGGATTTGGGAACGGAGGGAGAAAATCAGGGACATTTTGAAAGAAAGATGAAATTAATTTATATTTCCCCAGAGAACTGGTACTGTATTTCTTTACAGAACCTAAACTACACTGGATACCCTTGATAGGTTTAGGGTACTGATGGCTCAGGGTGTTCATTTACACTGTCATTAGACACACAGACAAACTATCATCCCTGGAAAAGAGTTTAGTATCAGGCTGTTGTCACACGATAAAACTTTATTATGAGTCCTGGATGGCATTTTGTTTAGGTACGACAAAGACCGATATTTTTATTTTTTTAATGCATGCTACTCATGCCTTTCACATATTTTTTATTTTTTTAAAAAAAAAGGCAAAAAAAACCAGCCAGAACTTTTAAAGGGTCATGGATAACAAAATAAATAGGTGACTCAAAAAATGACTGGAAATAATATCTGGCCTAGAAACACCAAAAATCTTGCAATGGGCCCCACCCTTGGCAGGAGTGCACAGCATGTGAGTTATAGGACACTGGGAGGATTTCCTTGCTGCCCTGCTCAGCTCAGGGCTGGGGCTGCCTCTCCAGTGCCTCCTGGGGAGAAGAAAAAGAGTGGAATACAGGTTGAAAAGGGCAACTCAAGAGATCAGCCAGGAAAAGCTTGAGGTGCATTGAAAGTAGATGTTGATGAAAGTAGAAAGTTGATGGCAAAGTAAAGGACTAGACAGAAAAAACAAGGAATACACTGTTCCATGGACACCTTTCTCTCCAAGCCCCTGAGAAAGTAGAAAGTGAAGAAACGCTAGAAATCTTTAAGTAATCATTGTATTTCTTCAATCTGGTCATTGCATGGTACGGAATTATTCTCTTATGCTCACTGAGACACATCATATACATGGGAGTTTTTTTCTGTTTAGGATATTACATTAGATACCAAGGGTTCAGTGATCTCTGCCTAGGATACTATTGACTTCAGTGGAACAAGTGTGTATAGCTAAATATTCGGGACAAGAAGTTCACAAAAATTGTGAATGAATAGATAGTACAGGAAGAATGAAGAAAAAACTGCACTTGCTTCAAAAAATTAAATGTGACAAAAGCCTTGCAAGTTTACAAGAATGGGCACATTTTAATTGACTCTCGCTATTAAAATCCACTAGCAGCTCTGTGAGATGGCTGAGTAAATGTAGATGGACCTTCTGCCTCCCAGTCCTATTTCAATAGCTGCAAATAGCAAAAAGGGCTGGAAAAATGGAATTCACTCTTGAACAAGTGACTCCTTGTTGGATACATAAATATGTGTTACAGTGTGAGAATTTTCAGACTAAACCTTATAAAGCACCCCTGTCCTGAAATGGTGAATAAGCGAACAGTAGCCTAGGGGATAGATGACAAAAATGTGATCTAAGTTGCAGCAAAATAATTTCAGAATAATTCCTCTGCTTTCAGTGTAGATACTCATTTAAAAATAGTGTAACTAACCAGGAAATCTTGCCAACAGTTAATGACACTCTCCACATTTTTAATCTGTGGGAGAATGTTACTACAGTTGGCTATTGTATATAACCTCATCTACATTAGGAAAATGTACTAATTAATATGATTTATGAAGATCACTGCTAGACTTTCTTTCCATGCACAGAGCTAATGTTTTAAAAATCAGAAAAACAAACAGACAATCAATAAGTAAAGAATAATTAAATCCATGAGCTGATAAATAAGAACACAACCGTTCAGCAAAGTATGGATATTTTGTAAGTAACATTTAGGGTTAGTCTCCTAAGGTCTTTTGTCCTAATAATCCTTTATCTTAAGCGAGGCACGCAAGTAACATTTTTGGTCCAGTTACAGTATGCAGATGATATATTTTCTAAATAGGAAAAAAAGCGCTTTTCTACAACAGCCAATATGCCAGCTGTACCGAGTATCTAGGCCATCTTCCTAAGACTATGAAAGTAAACATACAGTTTTCATTAAATGTGCCTTTCCCATAATTGGTACATAAGTATTTCCCATGACTCTGCAGTTGAGTATCTTGGCTGGAGGCGTATCTGGCCATTACGAGGAGGGCTTCAGATCTGTTGAGCCTCAGCCATGCCGGGAGACTTGGCACCTCCACATACTGCTTCCTAATACCAACCCCGGTATAAAATGTCATCAGAAGCTTGCATAAACATTGGACTTAGCTTCACATAAATTACTGCTGTCCTGAGATAGTTTATGCCAGAACTTAGTAAAAACAACACTTTGGGTAAATAGAATGGGAGTAAATGCGTCTTAATCCAAGAAAATAATAATAGGAAAAACGGTATATCAAATATAAACTTATAAGTACAGTGATAAAATGAAATTTTTATCTCATGCCACATGATTAGCTTTTATTTTTTTATTAAACTAACTAAAAGGGGCAGACTTCTCTAAGTCACAGCAAGAAGGAAACACAAGAACAACAATGCAATTCTCCAAAGGGTGAACTCTTTTGAAGAAAAAGTGATAGTTTCATTTTCTTCCATGAACATTTCTCTGATAATCACCCAGACAATAAACACCTAATTAGGGTCCTTGGATTTGTCTATTACAGTTCAGCCGTGCAGAGACCTCTGGCCTCACGTCTCCAGGAGGAGTGGTCAGATACCACAAAACATCTATGAAATACCTAGTTCTAAGTTTGGAGAACCTGTGCTAAGATCATAACCTAACAGTCAGTTAGACACGTTCTACATGGCGTGGCATTTTCCTAATCTAATCTCTGCCTCTCCTTTCCACGTTCTGAATTTCTCCTCACAATTCCTCCTCTATTATTAGTCACTTCACACGTTTCTTACTTTTCTTTGTCTCTTTATCCAGCCTCCAGCCTTCCTCCAAAAAACCAATGCTACTATCTCCCCCTACTGAACAATCTCCAGTTTGTTAGTCCCTGACTTCCTGCCAATCATTCTGGGAATAATAATATCCCAGTGCTCTCTTTGCTGTATAATTAAAGCATGAATTTCCCAGCGTTTGAAACTCCAGGGTAGTTTTATTGCACCTTTCACTATAAAACCAGGTAACAATGATGGAATTAAAATAGCTTTTTCCTTTGTGGTTAACGGTCTAAGTATCTTTTTAGTTTTCATTGGTTCTCTTGTTCTGATATTCCAGTATATGGCAGTGACAATGGGTTCACCCAGCCTTATTCTGAAAATAAATTTTCTATCTTTTGCAAGATATATGTTTCCCCAGATCCCTGGAACAAGTTGTAAACTTGTAACAGATGGTGATGAAGCCTCACATTTTTATACAATACATTTTAAGATTCTGCATCTACCGCGTGTACCTTCCAAAGAAAGTGACCTTCAATGAGAGAAGATACACTCTGGAGAAGGGAAGGCAAGCAACGGTGTGAAGCACATCTTTTTATACCATGAAAATCCTTCTTCTTAAATTAATCAAAACTTTTAATGAGGATTAATACTCATTCCAATATTCTTACTATATTACGGCTTTTAAAAATAACTAAAATTAGACACCTGCATACATTAAAAACCCATATGGTCACACTAGATTAACATTTATTTTGGTTGAATGCAATTCAGGACTTAGGAAAAAGTATTGGCATTATACTCACCAGAGACTTCTGAATGAAAGTTACTGACATTTTATTGATGTTTAACATTTGCTTACCAGAGGAAGACTAAAACAACAACATGTCAAACAAACTTACAAGGAATAATCAGCATGAATGGGTTCTATTATGGTCCTATCATATAAGGAAAATGAAGATACAGAATGTGATATAGTTCAGCCTGTAACCACGTTATGAATTGAACTGCCTGTCTACCCTGGAAATTTGAACAGACTTACAAGGTTTAGATTTTGATTACTGATAGAGAAAAAAAATAGTGCTAAATATGAAAGTACTCACCTCTTTTTTCAACAGCTTTTATACACAGTCTTACAAACTGGGGCACTGTAGATTTCTCGTGCTCACAAACCAAGTGCAAATGGGAGCCAAAAATTTGATCTACATTTGGAAAAAAAAGAGGAAAATACATTAAAGCATATTATTAGTAGTGGGATTTTTCTCTCTTCTGAGCTTTCATATTAATTAAAAACTCAGTTATTGAAGATGGGCAAAGTTGGAAATAAATCCTTGTAGAGGTTAACATCTGCAGAGAACCAAACCCCTCAATACCTGCTGCCTGGGGCACTCAGATACTTCTCCTGGGCTCAAGATTTAATTGTCATTTAGACCTCAACCTTTCTAAGCACTGGGGGCTGCAGTCTCTGGAGTTTGCTTGGGCCTGCCGCAAAAAAGGGAAGGCCACTCTAGAGATACAGCTCCACATGTTTTTTGAATCCAAAATCCTACAAGATATGAATTGTTGGTTCGATCTTAAACTCGTATTGTTGGGTAGCCTGCCTCTTCTGTGTTGCATGGAGTTTCACCCTTGCCACTGAGTACTGTAGGGATGCAAAGGGTTCGTTACTTTGCATAATCAAGACTTAGTAAAATTTCATCTCATCTTTACAAGATGGGACTTTTTTTCACCAAATAACCTGTTTAAAAAATAAAATGTACTAGGTGTCTTTGGATGAGGATTGCATGTTACACCAAGTTTAACTTGTGACATTGATGAATAATCATTTCATCTTAGTAGATAATGTTACCTTTAAGTATTTAGAATTTCAGAGTTTTGAGCAACTCTGAATGTTGATCTTAAAATATATTTGTATAAGCAGGTTAAGATCTTGAGATTACTGATCAGCTTCCTCCACCTTATTTCCACTCTATATGTTTGAGAAAGTATGATCTTGAGATTACTGATCAGCTTCCTCCACCTCATTTCCACTCTAGATGTCTGAGAAAGTATAAAAAGAGCAATCAGTAATGGGGATGTTGTCAGCTAGAATCAAAATGAATCAAACAGATGAAAGCAACTACTCGATACGAGCCAGTTAAATGCTCAAACAATAGGAGCAAACTATCATCATTTAACTGAAGAGACAATCTCCATAGAGCATTTCAACACAGCACTACATTTTGGAACGTGGCATAGAGGCTTTGAAATCTTTTGTGTAGGTAGATGAGGGTTGCCAACAGAAGCTTGAGCTCTGCAGAGCAAACCCAAAACACACGCTCAATCGCAGAACATCAGAAGCTTCTGCTGACCTCTACAGCTCCTGTGGTATGGGACATTTCCTCCATAGTCAGTCCCATCATCTTCCACCATAATCAGTTTGAGTGCCTCATCCTCCAGGTGTTCCACCTTTTTCTCACTAACAGGCAAAAACCCATTTGTTTGTTTTCTGCTTTGCAAGAAGCTTCGCTTTCCTACCATTTAATCGTGCTGTTTCTTACTAAGCTTCGTTTTCAAGAGCAACTCATTTGCCTTTTCTTTCCTAATACCCCAGAGCAGGGAACAATCAGGGAAACAAGATGGGCTGCATGGGATGGTTTGGACTTCTTGATATGTACTGGGGAAGTTTATTCCAGCACCTCCTAATGCATGCGATCTGCATTCTGGTAGAGTACATCAAAGCCTGAATTTAAGTTAGTTGGAGTTTCGGCTGCAGAAGGGATGGAGGACTGGGTTCACAGAACTACACTGAAGAGGGTTGTGTGCATGTGTGGCGTTAAGCATTAGCGAACAGTCTGTTACATGTTTTGGGGTTATGTTTCTGACAAAGCACAGTCTGGTTACATTTTCTTCATAAAACATTTATAGCTGCCTTCAGTGGTAATTATATATACAGAGATTTATGATTAAAATGTACTAGCACTTCCTCTTTTGACATCTTAATTGTTTTTTTTTAAATTTTAGCAAAGACCTGTCAAATTCTTTGCATAATATGGAATGGTCTCCAATGTAAATTATGTTAAAATGAAGTAAAAATGTCTCTTATTTGGTGGACAAAGACACTTGTAAACAATTTCAGAAGCAAAACAGTCAAAGAGCTGCACTCTGTTTAGATGGCAGTACATGAAAAACCGAAACAAAATTAATGCATGGGTGTTCAGCAGCTTCTCTTCTTGATTACAACCATTTTGTAACCAACTTCCAGCATTATTTTGTGGTTACTCTTTCAATCCCCAGCACGAATGCAGAACACTTGGTGTTCCTGGGAGGAAATTTTTTAAAGGCTGGGAACTGTTATACAATTCTCACCTAGCCCATTTCTTCTTTTCTAGGTGCAGATTCTGTATCCAATCCAGCAAAATATTTAATCTTATGTTATGTACCTTTCGGTATATGGATATAGTCACATTCTGTATCCTGCAGTTAAACTTTAAAACACATCTTCTTTAGGAAAAAGACACTCAGGATTTTCATCTTGAATGGAAGGGGTAGCAAATCAGCAGTAATAGTTGCTGGGCATCAAAAGAGACTATGGTAAATAATGGCACACAACGGCTTTGGATTTTTTCTCCCATTCTAGAAATTAATGAGTATTTATAAGTACACAGTCTCATGAGTCATCCAAATACTCTGAATTCTGGGTACTCCTGAACCACAAACCCCATGACTCTTTCTAGCCAATTGATTTTTTGCTGGATCTGTTTCCGTACATAAACATGGCAATGGCAGTAGTTATGCTGCCATATTCACACTCTTAGAGGTCACAGGGAGAGTTGAGGAAAACTCAGTTAAGCTTGTGCAGTATTTTGAAAAAAAGAAGGAATTATAAGAATGGCAAATTACTAAGTTTTGTAAATGAGATTTATGTGCAGCGAAGATTAAAATATTATTTTCTTCTTTTATAGGTGTGTATATATATATTTTAAAATTATTTAAGTGGAAACTATTCAGGACACTTTTTCAACAAATAAGAACTGTTTCCAAAGGGATAAAAGAAGCAAAAAGGCCTTTGCTTGCTTTGTTTGTGATAAGGCCCTTCAAAACTTCATTTTTTATGACTTTAAAAAAAAAAAGTACACAACACTCCTAACCTCCTGTTATGACACTTTATGTTTCCTATCCAGATTATTTAACTCAAATGCCTGGGAAATAGACACAATTACCACCTTATGGAATGCTACTTAACTTTAAATGCTCCCTTCTGAATAGAAATCCACTTTATCTTCTCAGAGTTATTCCAGTTTCTCAGGAATTATTTCCTCTATAGGCTCCTGAAATGCTCTTGTTTCATCATTTAAACATTTAAACTAACAATTGTTCAGAAATATCTTTTATTAGAACAAAGGCAATTCCCATACAGCGGATTCTGTTCACAAGAACTTGTACAAAGGAGCTGCATACTATGCCCATATACAGCTTTAATCATTCACTCTTTCAGCTGTTATCAATTTAAAACCAATGAAACTCCCACACTGAGTCCATTTGAGCAGTCAATTTTAATATCTTGGGGCATCTGTAGTTATTCTGAATTGGCTGCAAAAGCAGAACTAACAAGTTAAGCTCTAACCATAAGTCTACATCAGGCTGGTAAACCATACATCAAACGCAGACAGTTAGTCAATACTGTCGTATGAAAAACCAACAAGCATTTTTAAGAAGAGCAATATATTCATAATATGTTTGGTGGTATGGTTTACATTATGCATCCCTGATATCTGCACATTTAACTCCCTATTTAAGATGGTGGGGTGTGTGACAGCTTTGCACATGGATGTAAAAGGAGACACCAGGAAAGGAGGGATTGGACATTCACAAGTTGTATAATATAAAATGATGATTACAGCCGCAATGAATTGCTCATTCTGGTGAGCTTCAAGTTCTTCCCGAGCCTGACAGAGCTACTTTTTTTGAGTAGATCTCGCAGGCTGCAGCAAAGCCACTAATTCTGAGTGGCAGAAAGCTGGTCTATGGGAGACAATACTTCTGGAAAAGAAACAATTAAACCAGAATCACTGAACCCACATCCTCACTGAGAATGTCATCATTTAACTGTTTTTGATGTGCATGGACGAGATGTGGCTGTACTTGGGAGGAACTCGTACTTCTGTGTTTTTTATTTAAAAACAAAACAGCAAAGGGCATGGCTAACATTCCCATTTCTCAGGGAGAAGCTCGACTTCTGATACAGTAAGAGAAGGTAGAAGGTTTTTAGAAACTTGAATTATACCCATGTAACTCAGTGCCTTCCAGGAGCAGAGTTAACTCTATTACATCTGAATTTGAACTTCTAGACTTCCAGAGCTTTGTATCAACATCTAAGTCGTTTGTTTTGTTTGTATCTGTATCAATGCTGGGAGGGACAAGGAGGAAACGGAACAAAAAGGCAAAATAAAAGAGGAACGCACAGAGAGAGGGACTGAACAGTAGGCACCACAGCACTGAATTATTTGGACAGGGAAGGGACATGGTTGGAAAGGGCCATATTCTGAATGGTGACTTCTTCTAGCTGCTCAATCTGTAGAGTCAGACATATCAAATCAGACATTAAAATGATGCTGATCCCAGACCAGGGCTCAAATAACTCCACGATGCTTTTACAATAAGAGGGCCAGGTCCTCAGCTGACTGCAGTCAGTGGGGTTGTCAATGGAGCTCCCCTGATTTACTGTAGCTGGGAGTCTGGCCAGTCCTTTTAACTTGTAAATTTACTATATATCGCTGATCTGTGGTGGTCATCAATTCTACAAAAATTACATTTGTGAACAGTTACTACTAAGAAGTGGCATATGAGCTACCAGATTTGTTTCACGCTCTCAGAAAAAGGGAAAATAGAGATTACTGTAGACATTGATCTATATAAGAAATGATGATGTTTAAACTGATGACAAGAGCTCGTTTGAATCCAAAGGGAGTGAGTCTGCTGTAGTTCTCAAATCAGGTCTCCAAAAATGAGACATTTTAAAATTACCTGAACTATTTCTAACCATCACGTCAAAGGGAAAAATGACTTTATCCAGTGTTTGGCTATCCACACGGTTTGGAAAATGTACTTCCAAAAGTCCGTGCAGTGGTTAAAGAAAGAAATACCCTTGTGACCCACTGTTCCCGCAAGTCAAAAGAAACATTTCCTAACTTTCCCTAAGTTATTATGGGCACCAGATCACTAGCTAAAATCCTGCATAACCCGGAAGAATTACAGAACACATCAAAGGTAGGTCTAAATCTACTCTTTTGGACTTCTTGTGAGCGTTATACTCATCACATTGAGCTACTCCAAGGTCCATTGAGACAGATGAGACAACAAAGACTTTTCCCTTGCCTGGAAATAAACTGGTTGGTGATCTCTGCACTGCTATCTGCACAACCACCAGCATATGCTGAGCCCTGTGCTATAGGCTATCAAGCCAAATCACAGCTAGTTCCTTTCACTAGCAATTGAGTGGCTTTTATTTTCATCTTGAAGCTATTGTAACCATTCCAATTTTTTGTGCTGTTTTGGTTTTTGCCTTAACTTACAAAATAAATTCAGCAAAGTTCCTTCAGTGTCTAGCTTTGGGGAAAAAAAAATCCACCTCCAAAAAACCTAGATTAATTTATTGCTAGCTGCATAGCTACATTTTCCTCATTTCCCACAGTGTCATTTATGTTAAGCTGTTACTCATGTTTTTTATCCATTTACTGAAAGTGTATTTTGTGATAGTCTATTACCAGCACAACCACCATAGCTTTAAAATCACAGTTTCACAGAAGTTATTTTTTTTTCTCCTTTGTGGACTAGAAAGGCTCAGAAATCAGGAAGTTGGCAGGCCAATATCAAGTTGAAGGTTGGCAATTCGTTTTGGGTTATATTAAATCATGACAAAGCTTAAACATAAAGATCAAAGTTCAATTATAGACTATAAAGTAGTTTTAAAAGCGAAGATTTATATATTATTTTTCGAGCATATTAGTGCAGATTCTGTAAATTCTGAGAATATTTCAGTCCCGAGGAACTGAGGACCCCTGCCCTAGCATATAAATTTGAACACAGTTATTCTCAAAATGACACTGTTAAAATGGTAGACAAAGAACATGCCTCTTAATTACTATTTCTAGGTTTGATGTAATGAACCTCAGTGTGCAGATAGAAGCATACACATTGCACAAAAATACTGTATTGCACATCATCTCAAAAACTACTCGAAAAGCTTCCAGACCAAAGATATCTTGTCTAAGCATGAGTGAGGTGGAACGAGGAGCACTGATGATCATTAGAGCTCTTGCTGGAGCATGGAAAACCCGTCACCAGCCCATCGCAATGAATGGAGCCCACATACTCTTCCCATTCTGGCCTCTTTTACGCAAAGGACTAGAAGACGAATAGGACTGCAGTGACAAAAATAACTTTTCGGCATGTAAAGCATTGGCACAACTTCATTCTCAGATCAACATGCAACAGATATTCACACTTTGGTCTGCTACATTATCTCATCTGATCATTATCCTCCTACGTCTTATTCTTCTCATTTGTTAACTACCTGCTTTATTTACTACATGGATCTTAGCTACATCCTACACAAAGTTTTGTTAAGAGTTAAATGACAATCACATAATTTCTAGATTTTCTGATAACAGCGCTGGCAGAACAAAGAACCCCAGGAGATCAAACTGCTATTTAATTTTGCAGCCTGTATTTCCAAATTTGGTTAATGCAGAGAAATGTGTCAAGTCTTCTGGCCAAGTGTGTACACATCAGCGACTAACAGAGCACAGAGCTGTGTTTAAGTGAACTTACCACCTTAAAATGTATTTACTCATGACTGTAATTTACGTGTTAAATTTATTGGAGTTTTGGTTCCAATGTGACATACAATGTAAAAAATCAATATAGATTTGAGAGCTTTATAGTGCCCCTGGCAAATATGAATAGCACTTGATGAAAAGTGAAGGTTTTCACAGCACCTACAGTGCCACTGCATTGGAGTAATTAACACCACACGCTTCGCAGATATTTATATCAATTCTTCACTAGCATACAGAACGGCTCTTTGTCAGAAATTCGGTACTGAGATGTCCTGCAAGGCTTTAGACACACTTTTATTACGAGCCTCTATTTTAAGGGATTTACTATTCTGACAGAAGTATTTCCCTATGGGATAAAAGTTAGTATGCATGTTCTCAGAGCTGGAGGAATTTTGTCTTGTAAAAATTGGTTAACATTTTTTCCCTTAAGAAACGAGCAAATAAATAGTTCTGAGAGGTTTCTGCAACCATTTAAGTCACCTTTAGAAAAATAAATAGATGCATCTCATAATATAAAATTTGGCAAGCTTTTCCTTTTTAATCTGGTTGGTTGCATTTTGTGATTTAAAAATATTCTAATGTGAGTCTGAAAATTAACATTTAAAAGTGGTCTCTGTATAAGCAGTGCAACTGCATTTTCATAACATTTTAACAGATTAAGGGATAAACTCTGGTGAAGACAATGAAGGAACCTTATCAAATAAGCATTTCACATAGACTTACCGTAGATTGGAATTAAGCCGTGCTAACGAATCCTGCCTCATTTGCATGGCCAAAACCTAATCCTAATGAAACTTCATGGTAGATAACGAACATGTTTTCTTCATGGTAACATTAGTTTGGTAATAAAACCGTACCAGGTACCAATTCTGGTTTTACAAATCATGCGTCTTTGTTATCCATGGAAGAGTAACCCAGGTAGGACCAAACTATGTTTATGAATCAAGAGCTTAATGCAACTGCAGCCAAAACCACCAAATGCATCTGGCTTTCCTAGAGAGATATATTAGAGGATGGATTTGAGTTATGCTAATGAATCTGGATTTGTTAGCAGGGATCACATCTGATCCCTATGTTACACTGCAGGAGATTCATCAGCCACACTTTATTAAACCAAAAAACCCTCCCAACCTCTAAATTCAGAAATTAAAAGACTATAAATTACTACTCTATTACTGTAATATATTCTATTACTCTAACTGAAACAAGCTAATATGATGCACTCAAATCCCACCTTCAACCCACAGAGTACTTCAAAGAAGTGAAACCTTCAAATGTATTAAAATCAGATACTTCGAATGTGAAGGGACAGATCTTGAAAGTTTGGGGGGTGTGTGTATACACTTCACACATATATTTATGTATAAATGACTTTTGTTTTCAAGTTTCTGTGAAAGTTAGGAGTAGAAGCCTGTCATTAAGTCACACAGTGATTTCATATGATGATTTCCTTATAGTAGGCAACATTGCGCAACATTTCTGAATGTAACTAGAATGTATGAACTTAATTCATAAAATCTTGCCCTTCTCTTCAAACATGGGCCCAGCTGAGGTTTAACTCTTGTGGCTGCTTTAGCTTTTGCTGGCTGGGGTCAATCCCTTGGCTCAGGACAGATGAGTTTAATACACACCAGCAACTCCCCATGCCATTTTTGACACACCACTGGAAAACTCACACTCCAGAGATTGACAGAGGTGGCTGGCAAAATGCCTCTTTCTGGTCAATTTGTATGTGAGGTTGTGGGTTTCACACATAATAATTTGGGAGTGTGTAAATTTTTAAAGCATTACTCCAGACAATATTTGAAAACATGGCTTTGCTCGATTATTAGTGGTCAGAATGCTACCGCCTTCAAGTTAACTACCAGCTTCTTAGCAAAACGCTTACTCCTTGTATCAACTAACAGATGCATTTTATCAAAGAAACAATTTTTTGAGGATATGTGAAAGCGATGGCTGCCCAACTTAGCAAGACATTGGAGTAGGAAAAGAATCATGGATTCAAGGCACTTATTTTTCACTGGTAAGTATTTTAAATTGTTAAAAATGTATTTTGTTGGTGAGTTAGAAAAATGAGAAGACGGCAGAAAGTATTCCAGTCTACCCTAGAAAACAAATTAGTCTGCACAACATCTGAAGTTCCTATTTCAGATTCTAAAATATAAAACTATACCAACATTCTTGTCTTAAAAAGAAGTGGACTGGTGTAGCCTGTTGATTTGCAATGTGCACGGTGAGTGCCTGCGCTAAGTGGAGGGGCTTCTCCCATGTGCACACCAAAACAGAAAAACCGAAGAAGCAGTCAGATATCACAGAGATCTATGTTATAATACGTTGATTTTTTTCTTTACAGTTCAGCAGTGCAAGTTTTCTCATACAGAAACAAAACCATATCTAAGAACTATTGTCCAATGCACTTACTCATTTAACTGAGAATGAAAAAATCATTTGTGACTTTTTATTCCAAAAAAAGTACATAAGACCAAACACACCTTTAATAAGTCCCTTTTCTTGCAGTGTTTTCAAGGAGGGTCTTCGGGAGATGAACTTCTTTAATCTGCTTTTCACTCTGCTCCTGTCATTTGTGTCAGAGGCACTGTAGTTCAGTCTGAAAACTAAAGGAAATCAAAAGAAAAAGCTTCAGTGAAATGGCATTTTTAAACTAATAGTAGTTTGCTCAAATATCCTTAGAAAATAGTAGCCACAGCCACCCTAGTAAAATCATGTGGTAGCTCCACATTGTAGCTGGTTGGATAGTGCAAAACATCTGATTAATACTGTTGAGAATAAACTTGATGAGTTCACTCTGCCGGTTGCTCACAGAGTTGTATTATTTATTGCCTATAAGCATTTGGATGGTGACCAGTTTACTCATGAAACGTTCACGAATCCCACAAATTTCACATGGATGATTTCTCAGCTAAAACTCAGGACTCCAAGTGTGCTATGCACTATTAGCTATATACTACTTGTTATGAGAAAGGAAGGATGGTTACACCACTAGTGAAGGACTGAATTCTCTTGCCAAGATGGATTTAGCGTTATATATATATTTAATGCAGTTATAGAAAGCATGGCTGTATGCCATGAAATGTGTGCAAGATGCATTAATTTATGGAAAGAAAAGTATTCCCATCCTAATGATTATATTTTATTATATTTAGGCATTTACCAAACTGAGAAACATTTTGAGCTCAATTTGTTCCTGCTCTGTGTCAAAAAGACATAGAACCCAGCTGCAGAAAATCCCCTGGAGGAAGTTTCAAAGGCATAAATGTAACTTTTTCTCTGCTGAGGTGCTTGCAGGGCACCACCATAGCTATCAAAAGAGGCAGTTTTAGTAGGAAGGAGAAACTGAACAGTCAAGGCTGGATGGTCCAGAAGCAGCACTGATGTTATGGGAAGATCTTCTCCAAAGGTTTCCATGAACAGACAGATATTCAAAGTTTTCAAACAAATCACCTGAGCCTCCCCACCTTTGAACACCCCTTATGTTGTGTCCTGAGCTCTCTCACCCTGCCCATTCACCCAAATGGTGAGCAGGAAAAAGAGGCAGCCGGAGCTGTATTCTTCCCCAGAAAGTACCTCCAGCTGCAAGAGGGATGGCTTCTGCTTTCTCAGGACTGAATAGCTTTCAGACTTCTCTTAAAGATAAATAATAAATAAATAAATAAATAACTCTATCCACCGAAACACAGTGTTCTCCACAAGCTGAACTTGCAGGAATTGGTGCATTGTCCCTTTGACGGAATTTCTAAATAGTACCCTGCTGCGGTTACGGAGATGCTCCCTAATGTCCCCATCCAGATTGGATCTCTCCTATAATGCATTGATCTTCATATAAAGTATCCAGGGAAAAAGAGAAATTTTTTAAAAAAAAAGAAAATTATGATCAATATTATTGGGCTATTTTGTAGCAAGAAGTGTTGCACAAATTATAAACAGAACCAGAATATTTAAAGGTGCACAATTATAAAACAATGGCAAGCAAAAATAACTGGTTAAGCAACAGCAACAACCCTGGAATATTGTGGTTTACATTACAAATCTGATTTTAACAGCCAAACTTATAAAATGGTTTACGCTTTGCTGTTGTCAAGGGATAAAAACTTGCCAAATTGTTCATTTTAAGTAAATAGAACATAGCCAATTAAGGAAAGCAATATTTAAACACATGCCTACAATGATCAGAGCATAGTTTGCTTCTGATTTCACTACTGATTCTAACAGAAGAGTGCTCCATTTTCCCACAGCACTAAAATGACCCCACACATACTTCCACAAACCAGTAATCACACAGGACATATAAAAGGACACTTTACTGGAAAATACACAGCTTGGTACAATAATCCATCACTTATGAAAAATAGAATTCACATTTTTTAATGGTAGCATTCTTGGAATGATGTATCATTGAATATAAAGATTAGCATTCAATTGATGGTTGGTGCTTTTTTAACATGATAGTGGAGGACTTTTTGTTCAAAATTGAGCAATCCTTGGCAGGGACAAGCTAAAATTCCAAGTCACTTGGCTGTGCTATAAAAAGAACAACAAATGGATGTTTCTAATTCTGCATCTTAATGGTACTTTGAAACAGTGAAGTGAATTGCATTTAGTTTGGGACTCTCAATGTTGCTTAGGGTCATTCTGCCCCTGGCGATTCATATTTAGGGTTGCTTTTCCTGATTTACAGTGAAACTTCCCCAGTGCAAATGGTGTAGGAGTGAAAACATCTCTCAAGTCACTTAAGATTTCTTACACATTTCCCATTCTGCAGGACTCTGAAGCATTCATGCCCACTTTAACTCTGAATATACACCAGATTTGTTAAGATATTTTAACTGAAGTGGTCATATTAGGAATGGTAGGAGAGGGGATCTATGACTTGACAGCAGGGTAAAGATCCCTCTGTTTAGAAAGAAGCATTAACCCAGTTGGAAGTTTTAAACCTGAAACAGCAATTATGGTGTTAAAACTACATCTAGAGGTAGGAATAATTATTGTCATGGATGCTTTTGCATGTTCTATGTTGAGTTGTGTAGCGCATAGTTAAAAACAGCAGCAAAGCTAATTATGATTAATTCCTTATTTTATTCTACTAAACATGTGTGAGTCACCAGAGGGAAACTCCAATTTCCCTCCCAGAAATTCAAGGGTTTAGATAGCAAGTTCCAGAACCAAGCTTAGCCAGAAATAATCTTCTTGGGAACTCATTTAGAAATAGTCCTTCTCTTGCCAACCCATTCTTCTCGCGATATCCCCACATTAAAATGACTATGCTATTATATGTGGAAATACAAAGAGGACCAAGTATTATTTCCAAGACGTTAAAAAAAGTAATTATAACACTCAAAAAACACAATAAATATTTTTGGAGTACTTTCCTTTTTAAATTTCAGGGTCCAGATTTAGCCAGGAGAATTCCCCTCCCTTTGCACAGACTCCTCAATTGAGTATTTCTTGTATTGCATTAAAAGCTTCTGAGGCAGAAAAAGGAAATGCATGCTTGCTCTTGTTGGGCCAGGGCCTTTTACTGGACACGTAGATGAAAACCCAACAGAGTCCAATATTGTGCTATATTTCTGCTGCTAGTGCAAGTGGGTGCAAGGACACTTCAATCCAGCACCAAAAGTGTAGCCTGAATACTGGCTGATTTCCACATTGGGTTGGAAATAGAGTTGCACTTTCAGGTCTAGAAAAACATTGCTCATGTCTCTGGTCACTTTGTTAGGTCTCTATTCCACAGGTATGAAAGGTATGAAGGGACAAATGGGAAAAACATGGCAAGAGCTTTTCCTCAGTTTGATCTAGAATTAAGATACATTAAGCTTATCACGTTAGGGAATTGAAATACAGATTGGGTGCAAAAAGAAAATAGTATAAATACATCGTTAGGCATAAAAGAAAGAACACACCTTTGGCCTTTGGCCATAGCACTGTAATAACTTCAGCTGAATTAGGAAGGAATTCTCTGAAAATAAAATTGCACCAAGAAAAAACTAACCTGTCTTTTTTTGGGACTATATAAATCCTCTGAATACTTACTCAATGCCATGACTCGAGCCTTAATATTCCTAGTAACATATAAATAACAGGAGAATCTTGTAAACCCACAAAATAAATTCTGTACAAGAGTTTTTCCACAAGAAGACAGACAGAAGGAAAGAATTAATGCATCACCTCCAAATCCTACAGTTCTGCAGAAGTACCATCAGAGTCAATGGAAGTTTTGAGATGTACAGATGAAGAATAACTTGCCATAATTTAATCCACTAAATTGTATATGTTATGCAATGAGAGTAAACATAACTTAAGCAGGATGAAGCAGTGGCTAACATAGTTACAAGGTGATGTTACAAAAGCCTTTCTCCAGGGTTTTAGCTTGGCCACAACTAAAAGAACCAGGCAAATCTCTAAAGTTTTCAGGGCAAACTAGAAAATTTTAGATGATTACTTTCTGAGAATTTAGTAGAGAAACAAAAACACAAGTCACGTACCTAGACAATACATTTCTAGCAGACCGTTATTGCTGGGTGTGATGTTTTGGGCAGAACATGAATGATTCAGAAAGTAAAATGTTTTAATGTGTTCTAAGTAGCCCCATATTTTACTGGCAAGATACTGTAACTTGGTATAACACGATCCCACATTCCTTACAATGACTTTTATTTCACTCTTAATTCACAAAACATTTATATATAATCCCAAGTGATTACCTATGATTAATTCCTGCCAGGTACAGTATATCTGAACACTTCTAACATGTTGAAAGCATTGGTTTTTGAGGAACTATCCATTAATGACTTTCTGAACTGTGACAATGGCTATTGACAGTGCTTGTCAGACTAAAGCACTATTGATTGTCTCACATCATGTGTATAGCAAAACCAATTTCTTCCAAGTACCTCTTCCTAACTGAAATACATTATTATGGTGCCTATCTGTTTATTATAACATCCAAAATTGTCATACGTAATTCATTTGGATGGAGAGGGCTTGTACAGAATGAAGTGCAGCAGTTGGAGTGAATAAGGCATTAAGAGATTTAAATAGCTTTATATTACTACCTTTTCTTCCATTAGCCTTGTCCTGCAGGTAAAAACTAGTCTGGACCATCCGGATTTTTTTTTAATACTCTTGAGCACTTTAAAATTTTGGAAAGGTCTTAGCAATGGAGATGTCTTGTCATACAATGATAGTACCAATACACTGAGATTTAATAGTTCTTTTCCCAAAGAATACTAACAGTGACAAGCTTGACCATTCACAATACAGAATATACTGATAAAAATCACAGCTGCAGCTTTTTAAAAATACATATGAACAGATCCATGGACTTAACTGTGACTTCTAATGCTGTAAACTAATCATTTTCTAAAGTGCTGTACAGACTCCTATCTGGAGCACTCAGCAGCATCTTGCAGGATTGAGTCAAAGCTAAGGTGGCAAAAGGGGAGGTAGAAGTAGGTCTGTGTGATTTTGGATAATGAAAGTGCCAGTCTAACAGTAGTACTATCACATATGTGCAAAAATAATAATTTAAGAAAATTAATTAGTTAATTAATTAATTTCAAGTAATGGGAATGTTAATTGCTGGGTGTCTCATCCTTCTGAAGAAATATATCTTAACATGCAGAGGCGTATGACTACGCCTACATTCCAGGAGACATTGTAATTTAAAAATAATAACTAATGACTTTAAGTTTTATTGGAATTCATTGGAACTCAGAATTTGACATTTCTTCAGACTTTTTGTCCTGCAGCAGATGTGAAACTGCTGCTAACCCTTTAAGGAAGGAGCAGATGCATTATTACCTGTACAAATAGTCAGCTTTTCAACCAGCACCAAAGTTTTGAGTGACAAAACCGAGTCTCTGCCTCTTTACTTTTCTTTATGATTGGAGAGGAAAATGCAGGAATCAGGCATTACTCCTAATCCCTGTGTTTATGATAAGCTTTAAAATTACAGGTTTTATGACTACAGAACATAGACCCAAGAACTGCAGCATCAGGTGATAGAAAGGGTGTCACTGGCCAGGAGATTTTGTTTACATGAGCATCAAAGGACCTGAAGTCACTCAGGTTTATGGTCTCAAACCAGATATTTGCCACAGCAAGTGTATCTACATTTACAAATGTTTATGAAGCAAGCTCAGAAATAAACAATAAGAAAAAAAAAACAGTGATTATATAGCACAAATAATTTTTCTGTAATATGACAGCCTAACAACTTAAGTGCTCAGTAGTGTCATTACACTTTGTGAAATTTGTGTGCATTAGCAGTAAAGATTCAATAACATGACTCTATAATTCATATTTTGCATCATGTTCTGATGCATATAATCTTTTAAAAAAATTTTGTCCCCCACTAATACCAAATAGAGATAAATGAATAGTGTGTTAAATCACTGCAGCCTACATTGTGAAACAAACTGGCACTCCCCACACAGCTTTTCTTAGTGGCATTTGTACTATAAATATTTCTAAAAGTGAAGGAATATTTCCGAGTATGGATTAGATTTATAAAGGAGGACCATACCAGACTAACCTATCTTTCTTTAATAAAATAAATGGGTTTTTTTTTTCAGAAAAGGAAAATGTAACAGACCAAATCTATCTGGACTTCAGCTGTGCATTTGATATAATACCAAATGAGAAGGGACCTTGAAAGTTCATCCAGTCCAACCACTGTCAGAGCAGGATCACCCAGACCAGGTCACACAGGAACATGTCCAGGTGGGTTTGAATGTCTCAAGAGAAGGAGACTCCATGACCTCTCTGGGCAGCCTGGGCCATGCTCTGGCACCATCACACTGACAAAGTTTGTCCTCATGTTCAGCTTGAACCTCCTATGCTCCAGCTTGCTTATGTTGCCCCTTGTCCTGGCATTGGACATCAGAGAGAAGAGTCTGGCTTCTTCCTTCTGACACTTGCCCCTTACAAATTTATAACCATGAATGAGGGCACCCCTCAGTCTCCTCTTCTCTAAGCTCAAGAGCCCCAGCTCCCTCAGCCGCTCCTCATAAGGGAGATGTTTAACTCCCTGCAGCATCTTTGTGGCCCTGCTGGACTCTTTCAAGCAGTTCCTGTCCTTCTTGAACTGAGGGGCCCAGAACTGAACACAATATTCCAGATGTGGTCTCACCGGGGCAGGACTCGGCACTTGGCCTTGTTGAACCTTGATTAATACAAAACATGTTCCTCTTATGAGTGCGCAACCTTGAACACTCACATGGGAGATGGGAATTCATGCCAGAAAAGGTGTGGGCAGCAGCCATGAGAAGGACCAGGAGAATGGGCTGCTGAGCTTTCGAAAGCAAGCGGGGAGCTTGGCGTGCTTGGCCAGCTCAAAAAAAGCTGCGAAAGGCTGTGATTGTTCTCTGCGTTTTCGCTGGTGGGGGTGGGAAAAGGCGCAGGAGACAAGGAGAGGACAGCAGGGAGGGAGAAGAGCTGTTTAAACTGAAGAACAATGTTGGCAAAAGAATAAATGAGTATAAACTGGCCATAATACGAAGTTCTAAAACACCCTTTCAAAGAAGTCGTGGTGGCAAATGAAACTGAAAGAATTTAAGATGAAACTTAATAAATTTATGAAAAGGGACACAGAACACAGTACCTTGTGACAGGAGTGACTGGAGTAGATCACCCAGGACATTGCCAAGCCTTTCTTTCCACAATTGTTTTGATATTGTCACAATATTAGAAATGCTATTTTACACACTTAACTGGGCTATAAAAACCACAATGCCAGAAATCAATGAGTTCATTTTATTCATACAGTATGACCAGTTTATGTTCATCTAATGTAAAACATGTGGGACTTGGATGAAATCTGCTGCAGTTCACAAAGTCAGGCTCCTCAGGCTTTAGGAAGAGAGAGTGTACAGTGTGCCTGAGGAGGGGAAATTGGTCTCTCTGAGTCCACATCAGGGTTTAGGACTCTGGACACAGGCTCTTCGTAAAAAATGACTGCAGTCCTTTATCCCCTTTGCACTAAGGACAGGTTTGCATAAGCACAGATCACTGAGCCTACTTCGTTAGCCACTTTCTAGAAATTTTCAGGTAAAGAGCGATGTAATTACAGGAGAACATGAGCAAAAGGCAGGAATATATTGGAGATGGCTTTTTTTGCATTTGGTGCACTCTCCTTTAGAGAGGGCTGCTCAATTTAGCACTCTCTAAAGAGAGGGCTGCTAAAATTCCCAAGAAAATACTCATTAATTTGTATGGTCTAACACATAAAAGTTGAAGAGTGGCCTTGCCCTTCACTACCTGGGTGGCTCAGTGCTGCTCTGTTTCAGTGTTTTCAGCCACACAGTTTCATCCCACTCGTATAGAATATGATAGTTATAGAGGAAATAAATTGCAATATTTGAATTAATGACTTTTGAAGTTGACATCTATAATATAAAAATATTATTTAAGCAGACTTCCCAAGAGAAAACAAACATGCAATTAAAGGTTGAGGAAGATAGAGCAAGGAACTGAAGATTATTTGCTGAACCAGTAATTTACAACAAGTAATGCATTCAGGGTTTTTTAGAATATGGAGTTCTGTCTGTTTTCTTTTAAATACGTGACAGTAACCTTCAAGTCTTCATGCTTACCTCCCAGCTGATTTAGTCTAAAATTGAAAACTTTCCAACCTTTTGCAAATAATATGAATAGTCACCGTTTACACTAAATTGCTCAGACAAAAGGACAAGAAAATGGTACAGTTCCTTTTTCTACCAGGAGAACCAGATCGGTTGTTATGCCCAAAGAAAACCCTTCTGAGGGGCTGGCTACTGCCAGCCATGTGTGCACTTTTAACTTCCAAACCTACATATAATTCTGCCTTATGCTTTAGAAAACAAACTAATTATCTGTAGAGAGCAAGAGAGGCGTGGCATTGCTGTATTTATATCACCCTTGTTAAGAGTCAAAGAAATGATTCATATATTTAAATTTAGATATGTGCTTGGGTACCTAGTTGAATCTTTTATTCAGATCTGTTCTTATGGGACCTTTCCAGAAAGCATATCATACTAAAGAACTTCCTTTTTACTGAGACTTCTATCAATTATATTTTGTACTTCTAAATTTAAAAAATAAATTATTATTTTAAAATTTAATTATATTTCCATTGCACTCAGCCTCCAGTTACAATTCATAACCTTATATTTTTTGACCCATGATGAACTTCTACTGCTTCTTATACAATAAATGATAGAATTAATTTTAGTGCATAAGTTATAAAAACGAGCATGTTAAAATTATTTATTGCCAATGAGAATGGCAGTGACATTCTTCTGTAAAGCTGTTGTTTCAAACCACATGTTTCAGTATATTTTTGTCTTTTAATAGAGCAGGTTTAGTACTATCCAGTGAATATAGATGTGATGTTTTATGAAGGAGAAAGGCACACCCATTATCTTTAAAGTAATAATAATAATAATAGTTATAACAATAAAATCTAACCAAAGACTTGAAATCCCTTCGCTGTATTCTGTTTATATGTTGAATCTACTTTATCAAATTATGTCTACTTCAATTAAATCATTGGAGTAAGTATAACTGAACAAATGGTCACCCATGAGCTCATTTTCAAAAAGAAGTCAATGGATTTAAGAATCCTTTTTAGTCTTACCTTAAGTAAAAGTTCTGGTAAGAATCTCCAACATCTATATTGAATAAATATAAACCTTAGACAAAGTGACCTTTACTGACATCAACTTCATTTTATGTTTCTATAAAAATGATTTGTATTTGTTAAAACACAACTGATTTTAAAACTTTTCAGCAGTTACAGCTCTTTGCTGAAAAGACAGGATTAGAGATGCACTGTGGGAACACAAGGAAGACTTCCACTGAAGGTGCTTTAGGAACTGCATAAAATAGACATAAAAATGTGAAGCAGAAGAAACAGAGGCAGCTTTGGCCAAGGTGCAGTGTGGTCTGGGAGCAAAGCTCCTGGCTTTCTGCAGCACCCACCACTCACCAGGGCAGATACAATCTGATGGTGGCTCCTTGTCATCTCATGGGCAAGGTCTAGGGCAGTACAGTTAAGACATGAGTCCAAAGAGGACACACAGATGTGGTTAGCTGAAGGCATGAGTAACTGAGACTCTAGAAATGAGTGTGTCTTACACCGCTAGTACAACAGGCTTGCTGCAGAGAGTACCTGGTAACCTAAGTCCACTTGACCCTGGGGTAGGGGTTTGGAAAGGGAGAACTTCAGAGAAAGTCTCCAGAACAGATGCACTGGAACAAGCTGCCTGAGCAAGCAAAGAGTTACTGTATGTCATGATCTTTTCCTGAAATAAAATCAGGCCAGTCATCAAAGCGACTTTGAGACACTTCGATCAACTACATGTGAGGTTTGCCTGGGTGCAGTGACCCTATGTTTGACCAGCCATGGTTAAAATACAGACAAAATGTTAAAAAGATACAATAGAAGGCTGTTTTAGCTTTAAAATTAATGTTCCAGCTGACAAACTGTACAGGGACTTAACCTACTTTAGAACATATTTAATAGCATAATTTAGTCTCTAAAAAAGAAAAGCAAAATAACTAATGATGGACAAATTTAGAGGTCGAATCTAGTTCAGATAAACATTCAAAAGTTCAGATGTTTAACCAAACCTTATCTTGTCCACGAAAAGCCTCAACCAAAGAGCTCTATCAAATATAAGCAAAGCACATAAGATTGTGGAAACTTTTCCTTACAGAAGGAAAACTATTATCAGGAACCAGCACCTTATTGCAACACTCATGTCTTATGCAGTTAAGCATCAAAGAAAAAGCAAACATTTTCAGAAAACTGCTTCATGGAAGTAGCAATATTTGGATGAATTCCAATACAGAGAAAAGGAAATAATATTAAGGGGAAAGATAATACAAATGCAATTAGACTATCAACCAATAAAACTTAATCTATGCTTGATAGTTGAAACCATCCAAGCTTAGAGAGAATAAGGAAACTGGAGATCAGAGGATTTTGCCTTTTGAAGTCTTGCTGTCCAGATCCTGGGGACCATTATCTAGTTGAGTATTTTAAAGACTTTATGAATATTCTGTCATAGAATTAGAAAGCTTTATTGTTATGAATGACCCGTAACTTGAGCAGGAACAGCTACAGATGAATTCCAAGTAAACAGTTGTTTGGAAAAGGTGAATTCTAACTTAGTTGTCTGGACTAAAACCCTCAAAATGAGAGATGTGTTTTCAAGGAACATTTTCATTATTATTAATAACAGAAATTATAACTCCAATGAATCCTCTCCATCCTTGACTCACCAATTACTAATGACTTTCTAAAAAGTCCACCAGATGAGATGAGAACACTGCTGTGTCTTGCCTGGCAATGTTTCTCATGCAGCAGAAAATATCTACTACGTCCCCCAGAGGAAAGCAAAATTCAAACAGATGATGCAGCAAACCAGTGATCCTTCAAGATCTTTACATTTTCCTTTCCTTTTCCCATGTCACCACCTCAACTCCTCTCTGCTTAAGCTTCCCTCTCACCTTTTGTTCTATCTCCATTCCTCAAGCCACGTGGTCAATTAACAGAAAAGTTTACTTTTCTCATAACTGTACCCCAAATTCAACCTGTCATATGCTCCAAATCTGAAACTTAGCAAAAGATTTTTTAAGCAAGACTTAAACTTTAAGTTCAGAAATTACTAATCTATAACTTACATTAAGAGCAAAGTTGCAGCAATACATCAAGTATCCCACATTGTGCCTTAGTGTCAGTACTGCACTTGATCCATCATACTCAATGATCTTCAGATAACATTGCATAACATTTCAGGTATTACACTGTTTTCATTATTTCTCCATCAATTTTTAGGGCTATCTTTTAATTGTCTTTCAAATATGTCAAGTGAAATGCCTTCATACAAAGAAAGGAAGAAAGAAGCATTATTGCTCCCTAAAATAATAATTTTAATTTTACATAGACAAGATACTATAAATACGTTTTCACACAAAAATATATACAAAGATTATTTTTGCAGGAACTTTTATATAAAGTTCTTAACTTCTTTGAAATCGTAGCAATGAGGCAGAGATTTTCTTTTAAGTGAATGTACCTACCACTTGGATAGAAGACAGTCAAAGAGTGATGTTGAGATCATCACCTGCACTATTTACATTTTAGTCAGCTTTCTAGTCCTTCCAGCTATCTCTCCCCAAAAGAAAACCTGTGTGCTGTTCAGGAGCCAGTTTACTCCAGAGCATCACAAGGTGACCACAGAAGATCTGAGGAAAAGCTTTATTTCATTTATTTCAGTCAGTTTGCTCAGTCTTAGAAGAGTGTTACCTTTCCATATAAATTGAAAACCTTAAAATTAATTATAAAAACTCTTATCACATGTAGAAATGCATTTTATATGCCATAAAAAGGCTTAAGGCAGGCTTACTCTTTGGTTTTCATGGAGAACGCATCAGTTGCAAAAGATTAAAGGACAGCAGGATCTACATGTTCTGGTTGTTTACTTTTTATCTCTTAAAAAAATGCCCATAAACCAGATAAATACAATCCCTAGGCTGTATCAGGAGAGCCACTTCCATATGGAAGAGTGAATTCCACTTCCCACAGCTGCAGGAAGATCTTGCCTCGAATATCCCTGTGCAAGAAATATGGACCGAAACTGGGGCAGATTCAGAAAAGGGCTACTTGAGATGACTAGGAACAAAGAGCAGCAGCCTATTGTAGGAAAGATGACTACAAATCTTGACTGGCTTAGTCTACCAAACCATGCAGGAGAAGAAAGAGGACTGCTGTCTGTAACTCTATTTGGGGTGGTACACCTGAGGCAGAAAAGAACTGCTGAAAATAAAGAGCTAACTAAAAGCTGACACAAGAACACATCCGTACCACAAGTCCATTTAGGCTGAAAATTAGACTGCTTTCAGCTTGAAAAACTGGAAGTTTAGGAACATTCTTCCAGCATGAGCTGAGGGGCAAAAGCATTACTACTGAATTTCATTAATTATGAAAGGAATCAAATGAGGTAGTTGTTTTCAAGAACTGGGGAATTGATTCAATGCTACAAAAAGTCTGTCTGAGGCAGATAATGCTATGTTACACTTTTCAATAACAGTAACGCAAGTGAATTCCTCTTGGGTGAATCCCGGGCACAATGGCCAATGGAATTAATTAAATGGAGCCAAATATCCTTGGTGGTGAGGGGAGCGGCTCATATGTCACAGCGTTCTCCGCAGCATCAATATTTAAAGCCAGCTAGTTGGAACCTTTTACTTAATTGAGGAACAATACAGGATTTAACCCTTCAGGGGTATTCCACCCTTTGGCTGTCGGAGGCAAGATCTGTGCATCTGGCACGTCAGCTGATCCTACACAGCACATCACTTTTTACATTGTTAATAAGAATTGTCCAGGACACTGTACCATGCTTTCACCCCTTTTTTTTTTGTCTTTAAATATTTGGGATTGGAGGTCATAATTTAAATGAAATACATCCTCCAACCTGGAAGGTACAAGCATTTAAATTATTTCATCATGGAGAAAAAGGTGAGTCTAAACAGTAGATATTCCTCTCTAGAGCTTGATTCACAGTCTCTCTAACTGACCTTAATTTAGACTTTTTATAACCTAAAAACCTCCTTATTTCTGTCACATTCTCCCAGTATTCCAGGAGGATTGCATCTGGATTAGTTATAAATAGTAGTGAAATCTCAGAATACAGTGTAGTGTGAGAATCATTCTTTTCTGGCTACAAACTTGCAATCAGAGTAGTCACTTCAATAATTACCATGAGAGGCTTCGGAATGAGGCTCACGGGAGAGATGGAAAGCTGAGCTTTTCCTTCCCAAAGAACAAAGCTCAGCAAGTCCTTCTCACTCGCTCCAATTCTCACCTCTCTCCAAAGGCAGGAGCCTACAATATTTCCCATTGCAGTGAAAATACCTGTTATCTATTTAGGCGTTAGCTTTTGCTGATAATTGCTTTAAATAAATAAACAAACAAAAAAATAAATACTAAGCATTTAAATAATACTTATTGCTTTTAAACATAACGAATCATAACATTTTGCACAATATACATAAAACATTAGTATAGCTTCCTAACGCAAATGATCTGTTAGGAAGGAACTAAGGGATTGCACCAAATCTCACCAGTGCAAAGCCATGGTTACATAGCTGGGCTAAAAAGTGATGGACTTAGAGAAAATATCTTTTCCTCATATCACAGGAGCTAACGTCACTTTTAGTACATGGAAGGGGCACAAAAGCTTGACTCCAATAACACCTAAATTGCTCATGAACTCTTTTTGCCAAAGTGCAGTTTTCTTAAACGCTGTGTCAGGATGCGTAGTTCAGTAGGAAAAAACTTAAATGGTGTCTATCCAGTCTCTCTTTGCCTCCATATCAAATTTATCTTGAATGGACACGTAAGAGTTTATTTTGTTAAGAAAAATATATAGTATCTGCCTTTTCTTTGAAACAAAGAAGAAATACAGATTTGTAACCCTTTTTTTATTTTACTTTAAACTTAAGTCCTTTAATAGTGTTTTGAACAAACCTAAAGAGATTTTAAGACAGACATTTTGTATTATAACATTCCCATGGGTCATATGTATGATCGTCTTTACTAAAGCTCCTTTCAGTCCCAATTGAATAAATATGCATTTTATTTCACTAATCTTGAAACAACAGGAATAAAGTTTACCCAGGTCTTTTATACCTCAGAGAACAAAACAAATAGTACAAATCTTTAGAGAGAAAGGATATACAAAAGGGCTTGAGGTGAATGTTTCAAAGCAAATACTCTTTAAACAATGTGCAAATTATTTCAGCACTTGAACATGATTTATGAAAGGGGATTAGTCCACTGAAACAAGAACCCGGTTTAAACTGTTGGGTTTCAAAGTCAAAGATGAGAAGCGCTTGCTGGAAAAGGCAGAAGAAACCAGATAGTAACCTATAGCGAGGATTTCTGATTGATTTTCCTTAACTAACTCAATCTTACATTAGCTATCACTGTCATTCATACTTAACTGTGGTGGGCAGTATAAAATACCTTCTCTTACGATATAATTTCCCATAAAATTGAAGTATGCAATAGTGATAATTAAGTAATAATGAGGTAATTAATAACTCAGCGACTAGCTCTCTATTTACTAGCATGTCCCATAAATGAGCACAAGGAATATGAAACAATTAAAGATTATCCAAGCTCAAACAGATAACTTTTCCAGAGAGTTGTGTGTCAGTGAGCAGACCAATGAGTCACAGGTCACATCTATAATAATACATTATATTATATTGTAATATTCCCACATACTCTTCACATAATGGGTAAGAGCTACTCTTAAGTACTATAAAAATGATCACTTTTATGTAATTGTAAAGATTAATAAGTGAGCTAACTTCTCATGGTTCTATAATGACCCTGCTGTTCTAGTAGGTAAAGGAAAATTTAATGATCCTGCTCAGATATGATTAATATCTAACTTTTTCCTGACTAAAAATCTGGACTTGGTTCAATAAAAATGAATTAAGTGAACATGCACTGATTTCCCTGCCAAACGTTTATATGGAAGTTGGTTATGCCCAATTTAAAAATATGCTTTTTCAACCCAAATAGTAAACTCTGGAAGGATTTTGGAAAGTGAAGCAGAAATAAAACAAAGAATTAAGGAAACATTATATTATAATTGATGGAAACAGGATATCCAAATTCAAGAGGAATGCATTTTTTTTAATGAGAACTAGTCACAGCCAGTTGTGATTTTGGGTGCAACATAATCCTCTATTATCAGTGGAAGTGACACAATTTGTTTCCGAATTTGGCATGTTTTCTTTCCAAAATGCCAGTATCATTACTTCTTTGTTGCTGAATCAGTATTTTCCTAAGCTTTAAAAAAAGAGCATACCTTTAGCAAATGCTGCAGAGAAATATGAGAGTAAAAATATGTCAGAACATAAGTTTAGTCCCCATAGCACAGAGATGAATGCTCCCACACTCCATAAAGAGCATGTTGCATTTGCTTTCTGTGGGCTTTTTCAGTACCTGAAGTTGACTGCATTTCTGTTAATGCAATAAAATTAAATGCCACAAACTCACAAGCTGTAGAGTGACAAAATTAACATTGCTGTAGAAAGCTGCATATTTGCATATAGGTTTAATTTAGCTTTCTGTTTTAATTGTTGTCACTGGTAATGCTGCATTAATATACATTACTGCTGTATATTTCTTGGTTGCATTAAAAACAATAAAACTGACCTATACATAATGCTAATATTGTAATGCAATAACACTCCCTAAATAGCACCCATTTGGCTTTGAACTTCACATCTAACTAAAACAAATGGGCTGGGAAGGGGAAAGGATTCAGATTTTATCAGAGCTAACAAAGAAATGGAGTGATTTCCCACTTCTGCTGCTCTTAATTAGCAACCCAAGGTGGGTGAAGGAGTCCGTTAGCTACCACAGAATCCAGCCCTTGGCAATTTTGGCTGGGCCAGTAGAAGCTCTCACTCCATCCCAAGATATGGTCTCCCAAACTTTGAACCCTCCATCAAGCCCTCAGAAAAAGCTTCACCCAGGGAAGGAGCAAGCACCATGCAGAGCCAAAAAGGGTTAAAGTCTCTCTGACTTCTCCAGTTCTTCCAGCACATCCACTGAGAGACCAAAATGGGTTTTCCCCACGCACACACATTGTACAGTCTTAATTATCTGCATTCAGAGATGCTTTTGGATGTTTTAGTAATTATTTAAGAATATTTAAGTGCCATGCTTTTAGTTTCAAAATTCAGCTTTTAGAAGTAAAGAAAAAAGAGTGAAATGGGAAAAACGACTTTGGGCAATTTCAAAGCACACATAAAGTCCTTGGTCAGAAACTATGGATGGGGTAGCCTGACTTTAATTGTGGTTTTTAAAAAACTAAAGCAGATTTCAGGGCTCCAATGACTTCGTAGCAAATAGTTCCAAAGGCAAGTCAAAATTATGATCTAGAGGTTATTTTTTTTTAATTGATTAAAAAGATGCTGGGAGGCATATTCCTGGACACTACCTTGCCACTATGACTCCCTGTTGAAAGTGCAAGAGGAATTTAGGTAAGGAAAATATCATTACTTGAGCTGGCGGGTGGCCAGAGTGCCGAGGCTAAGACCCCCATCCTAACGGAGAGCGGAAAGGAATCCCAAGCCTGCTGTTTAATATGCATGACATGTCGGCTTTGCTGTCAACTTCTCCTTCCACCCCCTGCTTTTGTCCGCTTCTTCCACCTGTTGCAACTTGTCCTTATCCCGGCTGAGAGCTGGGATTGCCTTACTCCGATGTCGCATTGTGGCTGGCACAATGACGCCTGGATCCCTGACTGCTGTTATTGAGACACTAAAGTGATCGTGAATAACAATAATATTACACAGCCCATCAAGACTTTCCCTTTCGCATATACTTACATATATGTAAAATTAAAAATTAAAATTAAAATTAAAAAAATTAAATCTTCATGCTCTACTTGTGGCTCCCCAAGCTAGAATTCAAATATGGAGGAGATTTTCCAGGATTCATTGGTTGTCACAGGGCCGCATGACTAACTACTGGGTTTTAAGTAAAGTGTTCTTGAAGATAAGAAAAATATGCGAGTAGAAACAATAAAAATAATGCAATTCAATCTTATCAATTCAGGCAGTTCCAGCTTTTATGTGGCAAACAAGGAGATCAAATTGCATTTATCTAATATCACAGATTTTGTAAATGTCTAAAATATTTAATTATTTTGCTTTGGCAAACTGAAGCTGAAGAACAGATTACTGTTCCCACTACATAAGGAAATAACTGACAACAATTAGTATTTATTCTTGTTGCTTTTGTAATAAAAATAGAATTCCATCACTTTCAAGGAAACCTAAAATATTAATAAGAGCGTGATGAACTGAGTAAATGTGACGCCATAAGGAAATGATGGAGAACAGGTTGGAAATATAGTGCTTTGGGAATGGATTGCATTATCAAGCTTGTGATTGTGCATTTTGACAAGAGCAGCCCTCAGATTGATACGGTAGCCAAAGGGCACTCTTCCTACTGCAAAGCCGTTTGTTTCCATCCAGAAAGGGGGGAGTAGAAGGGGAATTGATCCCCTCCGACAATCGATAGCGACTCCAGCCCAGGCTTTTCCACAAGGGGTCACTCCTGAGTGACAATATTCCCAAGTGATGGCCAAAATGCAAACCATGGACACAATAAGCAACGTTGGGCTTAACATAGAGCCTAGAGTTGGCTTCGTTGCCCACAGCATGACTGTCCTGACAAGTCCTGTAGTCCATGCACACAGTGAGGTCTCTTGGTTTTGAGAGAGCTGAACCATTTCTGGGAATCTTGCAACTCACAGATCCATTTCTTACCTCCTATGTGCTGTGATGGCATCTTTACTTTCAGTTTAACCCAGGTGCCTGATTTCATGTGGTAGAAAATTAACGTGGCAAGACCACCTACCAGCAGAACCAATTATAGTTGGTACTAATGAGGAGGTGTTTTGGCAACCTGAGGAGAAGGAGCCAAAAAACCTACAATCTGAATGATAATGAAATTTCTTGGAAATTATGAAGCCTGTCATGAATTCTTTATCTGTTCAGAAGTAGACTTATCCATGTGAAAAGGAGTAGTGCTGCAAGGCAGTTTCCTTGCAGCGAACGTACACATCTTCTAATGATGGAGAACGCTAGGGCAAAAAACATGTTCTTTCTGACCCAGCAATAGCTGCGTAAATTAAAACAGTGAAACAGTTGGCATCATAAAATAAAGAGTAATCTCTGTCCATGTATTTGAGAACAGGACCATGGTTTTGGTAATATTCCCCAAGGCCATCCTTGGTTTCTTCCTAGCTCAAGAAAACTTCAATTAGAGCATGAGTTGAATCCAAGCTGGATGAGAAGCCACTGAAAAGCTGCATGACCAAGATGAGGGAGACTCTGTGAACTTTGGAAATTGAGCCTGGCAGTTTAAGCCCAATTTTCAATGAAGTCAGTGTCTACAGCTCAAAAAGCATAACTGAGAATTACCATTTGTCCTTGTAGTATAAGCAGAAGCAATTAGGATTAAAGAAGAAAAAC